>NW_024082017.1:68601-266463 GCF_003009895.1 Hyaena hyaena | reverse complement strand
CCATCACCCCCTTCCCCTCTCCCCCACACCCCATCAGCCCTCAGTTTGTTCTCAGCATTCAAGAGTCTCTCATGGTTTGCCTCCCTCCCTCTCCCCAACTATTTTCCCCCTTCTCCCCTACGGTCCTCTGTTAATTTCCTCCTAATCCACCTATACATGCAAACATCTGGTATCTGTCCTTCTCTGCCTGACTTATTTCGCTCAGCATAACACCCTCAAGTTCCATCCATGGGGCTACACATGGCCAGATTTCATTCTTTCTCATTGCCATGTACTTTTTCATTGTATAGATAAACCACATCTTCTTGATCCATTCGTCCGTTGATGGACACTTAGGCTCTTTCCATCAACATAGATTTTCATATTGAGTTTTCTATTGAGACTTTTCTTTCTTTGTTCTGTATACAGCTAAGAAAATTTTCTTTTATGGTTTAATGAAAACTCTGCTGAGTGAATAGGCCTTCATTCAGTAGCCAATCCATTGAGGTTCTCCTATGAGGGTTCTCAGACTATATTTTTATCTTCATTGCTACCACTTCTCTTTTATATTGACCTCTATATACTTCACACCTCACATTCACCTACCTCCACAACTTTGGTCATACAATTTGCTTACCTTGTAATAGTGTCTCTTCACCCTTTGGAAATCTACCTCAAGGCTCTGCTCAAATGCCACATTCTCCGAGGAATCTCTCATGATGCTTTCAGCTCTCCTCTGAATTTGCATAGACTTTTATCTGTATTACTCTTCTGATATCAGTTTATTCAAACATTTGCTCAGTCACCCAATAAATGATTATTAGCTCACTTTGGTATTTGTTAATATTTTAGTGGTTAGAATTTTGAGATTTTCTTGAGGAAGTTCATAGTTTCTACTTTGTGTTTTGGTTTGTATGACAAGGTGTTATTTCTTCATCTAACCTGTGAACTACCTGGGGACAAGGACGTATGAGTCATCTCCGTAACTTTCACAAGATTTAATCTCACTACTTGACATAACAGACACTCAATATATATTGTTAAATAAATGCACTCTGTGACTAATGAACAAATGAATGAATGAAACCTAATATAAAGTTATGATTTAATACAGTCTGATGAAGTTGATAGAATATAGCAACTCACACCTTTTGTAAACAGTGGATAATAATTGTAGGGTTTTATTACAGAGTAGGAAGAAAATATACAAGCATCTTGGGTGTTTCATCAGTGATAGCTATTACAGCCATGGTAACTGTACACAAAGAAAGTAACAATATTGTACTACAGTGGGTACTTTTGTTACTGATAGCAAACAAAAGTGACTTAAAAAGAGAGAAGGGAGAAGAAATGACAAAAATGGGTAACAAAAAAAGGGATCAAAACAATATGGAGAAACATTCAAAGAAACAGAAAGGGAAATAGAATAATGGCAATAATCTACCCAGATCCTAAATAGGATTTGTATCACAAGATACCTTTCCTGCTCCAATAACCAATACAAAGGCACTTGTCCTCCATAACCGTGTCTAGAATTACAAAATTTGACAGAACCATACAAGATGCAGGTTCTGAGAATCCACCCTCTTTCCTGTGAAAAACATTCCTTTTGTTAGAACATAGGTCACGATCAGTAAGAAGTGGCACACAAATCCTAATAAGGAAATCGCAGACAATATAGAAAAAGCACATCTGGTACAGTTTACATGGGTTGGAAGTAGATTAGAAGAGTAAGAGCATATTCTCAAAGTTTTAAAGGATGGAATTAAAGTAGCCAGAAATGTCACCACATATATAACCAACCATATATTAATAAATTCAGTACTTTTAAATTGAAATCATGGACAGCCATTGTAAAAAGGAAAATTAATTTTATCTAAAACTTGTAGACATAAGTAAAAAAAATCCTTATTTTCACCATTATTTTATCCTAAAAATATGTGAATGTGGGGTCTGGGAAACTGAAATGCTTAAATAATTAATGTGAGCTTACCTAAGGGCTAGGAGCCTGTGACCTCCACACATATAAGTGTGATAAAACTGTTTGTTATAATTGACTTTCTTTTATTCAATATGTGCCTCTCCTGGAGAAATATGAATAATCTGAATAAGCCACAGATCTTGCTTGAATAAAACTCCTACCCCAATTAACCCCCATAATTTTCTACAACTTGATATCTATTATTTTGCATTTTTAAGGTTTTTAGTTCAAATGTCCCTCAATAAAAGACAAATCTCTCTTGACAGGGAAATCCTTACTATCAACTAATACCCTAGATGAAGTACAGTACCAATTAGCTAATAACAAACCTTTGGAGAATAGAATAGGCACTTGAAGTCAAGAAAAAAAAAACATAGGCAGGAGGCTCAAACAAGGGGGGAAAAGGAGAAATAGCAGAAGGAAAGGACTTAAAAGGGTCCTGGTTATTTTACAGTTCTTCTGGTCGGGCTTTGGGGCCTACATTCATTTGTAACCATTTTCTTGCACAGAGTTTGTCATGATCAGTGTTTAAAGCACCAATTCTACTTTGGTTATAAAGATCCTAAATGCGGGGCTCCTGAGTGGCTCAGTGAGTTGAGCGACAGACTCCTGATTTTGGCTTAGATCAGGGTTGTGGGAGACCCGCAGGGAGCCAGCCTTGAACCCTGAGCCCTGCTCAACACAAAGCCTGCTTGGGATTGTCTCTCTCTCTCTCCCTCTGCCCCTCTCCCCTGTTCGTTCTCTCGCTCTCTCTTTTTTTCTCTCTCTCTCAAATAAAATAAGTAAATAATAATTTTTTTTTTAAAGATCCTAAATGTTGTTAGCCTGGGTCAGTGGGGTAGAGAAGGCTGACAGGACAAAGCAGGAAAAAGAGCAAGACAATGGAAACCATTTGTTTCTCTGAAGCTTCCCCAGCATTCCTCAGACAGGATTGGATCCTTGGGAACCCTTTTCGTCCCAGAGTACCCCACCTACAAAAATGAAACTGGAAAGAGACTATAAAACAGAACCAAAGTGTTTGAGGACCAGGACATTCAATATCAGTTTCTGGAGCTTTCTTTGAATTTAAGTTTATAATTAGCAGATGTCTATACCCAAGAGATATTGTCTAAGTGTGTTCAACTTCTATAATAGAAAAGTGAAGTCAAGCATTTAAAGGATGTCGTATCACTATGTTGGAAAACAAAAACCCACCAGGACTCTGGAAACTACTACAGTGAGGCTGCTGGTGTGGTGGGAAGGATGGGTTTTGGAATCAGGTTGGCTTTTGTTAGGATCCTGACTCTTTTTGAAACTTTGAAAACATTTCGCAATTTCTTTAACCTCAATTCCTTCATTTATATGTGAAAAAGATAATCTGTTCTGTGGAGATGAAAGGAGAGAGAGAATGCATGGAAAGCACTTAGTATATAATTATACCTGGCTATAGCACATTTAGCAACTTTGAGCTGTGATTATTAAATAGCTCAACTCAGGAAATGACCTTGACCAGAGCATGAGGTATTAAACACTGATATAGCTTCACTCCATTCACATTCGGCTGCACCTTGATTTTAGGACTTCCAAGTAAAAAGATAAGAAAACCGTAAGTTCAGGTCAGGATTCTCAGGACACCCTAACAGCTACAGCTGAGAAAAGCTGCGAGTGTAGGATTGGTCTTCTAGAGCCTATTTAAATGTAGAGAAGGCCCTTTTGTTCTTCATCATCATGAACAACCTCATACATCAATCTAAGGAACACTTGAATGTGGCTGTTTTAACACATCATGTGCTGAGTTTCTTTACCATCCTTTACGTCTTGCACATCTCTAGTACATGGTTTCTTTTTGGTATATTTGTGTTTTAAGAGCGGAATTGCCTAAAATGGATAATGCACTGCTCTATCAAATTAGCTTACTCACTATGACCAGTTATGTGAGCTAAATTGTTTTTCCATCTCTAATACAGGAAAGCATCAGGACAAAGCATTTACATATCTAAAAATTGTTATAACCATACAGTTACATTTTACTACAAGTTTTTTTTTGTGATTCCCATTTTTTTTTACAAATAGTTTATTGTCAAATTAGTTTCCACATAACACTCAGTGCTCATCCCCACAAGTGCCCTCCTCCATGCCCATCCCTCCTCCCCCCCACATCCATCAGTCCTCAGTTTTTGTCAGCATTCAAGAGTCTCTCATGGTTTGCCTCTCTCCCTTTCCCCCACCATTTCCCCCCTTCTTCTCCCATTTTACTACAAGTTTTTATCTGGAACTTTGCCTCACAAAAGCTGAGGTATTATTACTACCCACACACCTTTCTTTTTAGCCTTTTCTAGGAATGTAAACTTAAAACTTAATTTAGCCAATGGCAATACAAAAATGTGTGATCACAAGTTCCAGATACAGATGAGATTATTAAGAATTTAAGATCCAATATTGATATAAAGGTTAGCAAATGATCAGTGTCGCAACCTAAAAACAGAAACAGGGAATACATCTACCCTCTGTCCTTTCCTTATGTATGTAAACTATTTATTCTATCAGGTAAATATGGCAAAAGATGGTATAGCAAGGTCAAAGATTTGTTCACTACTCAAATATGTATTTCTGACATTGTAGTTCATACTGAATTTCAACAGTAAGTAGTCCTGCTAATTGGCTGATTTACTGGACTTTAATGGCAAGATTCACAGCATAAAGGAGTACACAAACCACAAATGACATAAGTGTCACTAGCAAATGAAGAAAAAATAGCATCCATACATAAATAAAAGAAGATGGATACGAAAGGAAATTAGGATGTCTTTAAAATGAAGTGTTTCCTATGGACGTTTCACAGTCCTATTTCACTAGCTGCTTTTCCATTGAGAATGTAAATAAACATACAGTTTGGTGATCACTGGATTGCCATTATATTCTCATAAAGTAGATGAAGTCATATATTATTACTGACACAAACATTTCTAACTTGTAAGACAAAAATGTTGGTAAACAAAACTAATATAGGACCCATTCTACATTCCCCTATTCTTTTCCTGCATTGCAAATACAATACAATTTACATCACATATTTAGATGACATTTTTTTTGGAGCATCTAAGCTCCCACTGCCACATCTGAATTAATTCTAATTTTTAAACCCAAGTAATCTAAATATCTCTGATTTTCCAGAACTGCCAAGACACCATCTAGGTAGATCTTGTCAGGCTTGCTAGAATTGACTCAAATAGGAGATAACTAAATCTTCTCGCTGGATCCTGAAAAGATTAGACATCCACATGGCATGTAATGAAAAATGAGATAAATGATGTAAAGTACCTGTCAGAAAGCCTTACACACTATAAGTTTCAGTAATTGGTAGCTCTTGCTGCCTCTGTTGCTAGACAAAATAACTAAAAAGCTGTCAAGTTTGAGCTTCATCTTATCCTGTTCTGCCTCTGAATAGCCGTATTAAGTAACTTTTTAAAAGTAACTTCTGCACCCAATGTGGAGCTTGAACACTTGGCCCCAAGATCAAGAGTTGCATATTCTACTGACTGAGCCAGTCAGGTGCCACTGTAGTAAGTAACTCCTAAGACATTTTCAACTTTCTGTCCTCATTTCATATATAAGACATGCAATTCTATTTATATCCTGTCTTTTAAAAATTAAATGGTCATTTTGAAGACTTAAAATACTATATAAATCTCTGAAATTATCATTATTATAAATGATAAATTCCATTTAAAAACCATCTCCCTTTATAACATGGCCCAAGTTTGAGTCACATGCTTCAACTGCCCTTACCAATCCCTGTCCTGCAGAATTGATGACATACTTTTAAAGCTAAATCTAGTCCAATGATTCATAATGTTGTCTTCAGGTTAAGTGGTAAAATAGTGTATATGTGTAGAACATACTTAAGTAGAGCAACTAGCAACAGTATACTGAAGTTAAGGGAGGGTTGAAAGCAGGCAAATATATAACCCTGGTGTCTTTCTGAGAAGAAGGCCAATGTTTATGGAAAGGGATGTGTTATTGAAAAGAGACTTCAAAGTTTAAATAATCACCCTTGTGCTCCTGAGCAGTATTTACATCAGAAATTGATCATAAGTACAAATACCTTAAACAAATTGTCTTTATGATCTCAGAGAAAAAGCCTTATTCTTCTCCATCCACTGTCTATAAAATTTATTTTATGGGGCCAGTTCTTCTGATACTAAATGGAATTTCAGGTGGCACTACTTTCTGTTGACTTTCAAAAGAAAAAAAAAAAGCCCTCTGGTCATGTTAGTCCCACAAAAATGACTTTGAACTTTATTTAAACTGAAGCGTCTTTCCTCCCACTACAACATACCCAAATCCTCCAGTTGGGAAAAAGGGTCCTGGTTGTTTCTCTATGTGCTGCACCAGCTTCTCTGGGCCCCTCTCCCCAGCACACTCCAGCTCTTCCCCCACAATGGAGCAAGGCTCCTTCTGTGTCCTCCAGACTTGAAACTTGCAGTGGGAAGTTAAAGAGGCAGGAAATGTCATTTTTGCTTTCTCTGGTCTGGAGAGTAATTTCAAACAGACTCTCTTGGCCATTTCCATGGGTCTTTGGAGATGCTACCATTCATTTGTGATCTCTAACTTGCAGTATCATTGGTAGCGTAAATGCACTTCTTCTGACTAGTTACACACAAGTTCTCCCTCAAATTTTTACATGCATGAAACACTTTTAGCCTCTCTACTCAGGTCTCATCACTGCTCCATATAATCCAATCAGTCAGATGTAAGACAGACCCAAACTAGTGCCAGGTGACCCACCATTAGCTGGGATGTTTCTCCTTTTCAAATGTGGCCCTTGATTCCTTCCACCTCCTGGCAGGAGGATCCACCCATGCTCTTTGCCGTCTAGATTTTTTAGCATGAATCAGACACCAGTTCCTGTGTCCTCCAAACTGCAGAGGACAAATACAAAGCACTCTGACCAAACTTCTTAAAGTCATGCTCGCTAAGCTTGAGGTTGGGCAAAACAGTGTCTTACCCTGCCCTGAAATTGAAAAACATGGTAGGCACCTGCCTTAGGAGATGCTGCCATGGTAGGCACCTGTAGCGCTAATGTGATTCAAAGAGTAAGTTATGAGCAAAAAAGTAGATAAACAAGTCCCTGACACAAACTGAGTCTATAACTAGATCTAGTAAAATTGAAAATGTAATATATGTTAAATACTTCAATAATAGTTCATCAGGAAAAAATGTAGCTTATGGAATAAATGATATTGATATCATAATTAGATCTCCATCTGGAAAGAAAATAGACTGTTACCACTCTCTATGTCATGTTCAAAAATGAAGAGAGCAATAGATTGAAGATTTAATGTAAAAAATGAAAATATTTTTCGAAAATAGAAAAGTGTTAGGATTAGGAAAATAACTTCCAAAAAAAAAAGCAACAACAACAACAACAACAAAAAACACCCAAGAAACTATCGTAGAAAAAATTTAGAGTTGATCTCATAATGATGCAAATTACACAAAGGCAATGAAAGTGCCATAAATAAGGTAAAAAAAAGGAAAGAAAAGAGATAGAGGAAAAATCTGAAATATATACAAGAGGCAGGGGTTTATATCCCTAATGTGAAAAAAGAACTCTTACAAATTGACAAGAGAAGAGACAAACATGGGTATGAGCTGGGGTTCATAAAAGAGGAAATGCAAATGGATCAAAAAAGTTATGAAAAGATTTTTATAAAAGATGCCAAATCTCACTAGTAGCTAAGGAAATGCAACTCAGCATACTAAAGTGTTCTTGTTTATTGATATAATAAATTAACAAAACTTATGGAAATTCATAACATTTAATTGAATTCAGTATAAAAAGTGTAAAGTTGTGAATTGCAGTGCACATTGTTTCTGTAATTTCTCTTTTGGAGATCTTTTCTATAGAAATAGACATATTTCTTTCTAAGGAGATATAAGCGAAGAATGATTTAGATATATGTGCTGGCCTAGAGGAATGTTCATGGTGGACAGTTGAATAAATACAGCAGCAACAAGGTAAGTCATGTATATAATGATGATTCTATTCATGTGCATAAAGGTAGGGGGAGCATTTGTATATAAATATGTATAATTACATAAGATATATTTATATTTTATATGAATATAGAAAGAAATGTAAAAAAGGTATGTACCAAATTAATTTTTTCTTTTTATACTATTTGTGTTATTTGGCTTTATTTTTTTTTAATGTTTTATTAATTTCTAGGGGAGAGAGAGAGAGACAGCGTGAGCAGGGGAGGGTCACAGAGAGAGGGAGTCACAGACTGAAACAGGCTCCAGGCTCTGAGCTGGCAGTCAGCACAGAGCCCGACGCGGGGCTCGAACCCACGAACTGCGAGATCATGACCTAAGCGAAAGTCAGACGCTTAACCGACTAAGCCACCCAGGTGCCCCCGTGTTATTTGGCTTTATTAAAAATATAATTCTCATTTTTGAATTTTGAAAGAAAACTCTCATACGTGTGTGTGTGTGTATTGTAAGTGTTTAATATAGACAACTAATGCTATAGGATTTCATGGGAGAGAGAAAGGAATACAGGAAACATGAAGCTTGATCAGAACTAGAAGGATGGGTTCAGAAGAGCCAGAAAAACAAAAAGAGGTCTTTGAGAACATGAGCAAAGCAAGAGGAAAGCTGTATTATCTAGAATCACTTAGATTCACTTCAAATGATCCAAATGAATTGTAACTACATATTTAGAAAAAATCAAAGTATATATCCATATGCTTGTGTATGAACAAGCAATATTATTATTATTACACAATCCTGCATTACCCAGAATTTTTGTCACTACCAGGAAATTAGAGACAAGATAATTAAAAAACCCAAAGATCTTATATTTCTCTTAAATACTTAAGAGTATTAAATTGACCTTATATTTTTTTCCAAGCAAAAATAATGCAACTTACAACAACCCAAATCAATGAATTCCATTTACCTTAGCATTCACCATCATCTCCATTCACTGCTGCTTCTACACTTGTATAAGATCATCAGAGTTTTAAAAAATTACACATTGAGTAACCAATATGTATAAAGCTCTGCCCACATGTTAGCTGGAGATTCCTGTCCTGCAGAGAATCAGAATTAAATAAAGGGATCTTTGTTTATATAATTTTTAATCCTTTGATAAAGTTTCTTTGCTCTGAGGGTTACATAAAACGGGTTATAGAAAAGATTAGTCAGTTGGAACCAGATGCTCCTCCCTTGCTGGTTTTTCTTAAGTTAACTCTTATGTGGTGTGGCTCTGACTATAACACTGTATTAAAAGTAAAGAAAAACTCAGTAAGTATGTAATAAGTTAAAATACAAGTACTTAACTTGCTGAGCCTTCAGTATTTTTCTTTGTATATTAACAAGTCTTTTGTAAATCAAAGAATTACTTACTGATTTACTCATGTATTGAACAAGGTCTTAATATGTTGATCATTAGTTCAATTCTGGGTAACTGGATAACCTAAGAAAAGATGATACCAAAATAGGAGTAAACTTGGAAGCAATAAACTTGGAGCAATGCTGTGTACAGGGATGTTCATTTCTGTGAAACATTGGTTTTCTTCCATTGGCCACCAACATTTCTGAACAGTAGGCCAATGGAAGAAAACCAATGTTTACCAGTTATTCCATTGGTAAATTGCCAGCCAGATTGGATGAGTGAAAGATTAGCTATGTCATGTGCTGAGGTGGTCAGATCCAGGTAAAATTTGGGATGAAGTAGAAAGGATGGTTTGGATTAACATAAAACAAATGTTATGGAATGTTTACAAGCACCACCTTAACCAGCTCCAGCACTGACGAGTTGTGGTCTTGGACAAGATCACTAGCTTCAGTTTCTTAACCTATGCTAAAGGATAATTATAGCATCTATCTCAAATAATTGATGTGATCATTGTTCTTTCATTCAACAAATATTTTCTCAGTGCCTATTCTGTGCCGAATAGAAGTCATAAGCATTGTTTGTTCTCACTGAAGAAAGGACAACATAAACAAGTCAACATAATAAGATTCAGAAAGACTATTTTCCCCTCACTGTACCTATTTAATAAATGTATTTTAAAAACTGTAAGGGGCTAGGAGAGAGGCAGGATCAAGATGGCATTTACCAATGCTTTCAGAACCCAGGATGTCTTTCTGAGGCCAATCTAAAACTCTGTCTATACCTTTATTGCCCATTTACAGGTTTGAAGCTGTTTGGAAACAAAAGTAGGTTTTATTCTGCCAGCCATTCAGAATTGTTTTAAGATAGCTTTGGGGATCTTTGAACACATTTTTTCTATCCTCATTTTTAAAGTGAATAACAAACTCAATTTTTGCAGCGACTGTGCTCTGTCTTATCTGTAAGCACCACCAACTCCATGCATATGGGGACACACACACACACCAAAAGGGTAGCCTACTTTCCTGATTCATATGCCTGTTTGCCTAGAACTTTTATTTGGCGACTTATGGGATCACCGTCTTCAACATGATATGGACCACAGCGGATTTTCATCTGCAGAGAAGGGACTGTAATACTTCTTTAGTGAACTGTTTCTCCAGTAGACTCACCCGCAAACTGTGGAGGAACATATGCATAGGTCTGTAAAATAGTACTGCAAGTTAAGAAGTCACATTAAATGTTGAAAGCAGAGGCAGGGGCAGCAGTGACAGTGTAAAGGACTTCTGTATTTCACTGCTGCTGAGGGATGGATGATGACCTTGGGTAAATATGTATTCAAAGAGGAGGCATTGAAAAATAACTGAGAAGTCTCCTTTAAACTCTTTTTACTGTTTGCTTCCCTCAAGTCCTCATCTCTAACTTGCAGCAACAGAGATAGTGTTCCTTGGCAATAATTCCACTATAAATATTCCCATAGTCTGGATCAGAGGATTATGTTTTCTTCCTTTCCTTTCATTTCATTCCTTTACTTTCTTTCTTATGTAGTTTTGTTTTTATGCATATTCCTAAAGAGAAATAGAGAGAGAGCAACCATATATGCATGTATGTTTAATTGTTTTAAACTTTATAAAGAGTTTCAGGCTGTAATTTGAGGGAACTCAGGTTTTTTTCACTTATTGCTATGATTCATTCATTTTGTTGGATATTATATCATGGTAGTTCATTTGTTTTTATTGTTGCATAAAATTCCATTGGGTGAATGTACCACAGTTTAATCATCCACTTTCTCTTTGAAGGCATGCAGGTTTGTGAGATCATAGGAAATATATGTTGGTCTCTGCCCCCTGTTTCTGGCACAAAGCTCCCCAAACTCTTGTAATTTCCTAAGGTATAAAACCACTAAGAGTATCTTATTCTAATATTTGTTTTTGACCCTGTCTCTGACACAGAGCTCCCTGATTTGATCTTAGCCAAAAGGCCGAGAAGTGATTCCTGGATATTCTATTGAAGCAACTGAAGGTGGGTTCCTGGGATGGCTCCTAGATGGGGGCTATTCACCAGAAAGCCCAAGCCATGGTTAGAAGCTTGGAATTTTCAGCCTTACCTCCCTCCTCATCGATCATCCAGTGTGAGGAAAGTGACTGGGAATAGACTTGATAATTGATCACATCTATGTGAGGAAACCTCCACAAAATCCCAACAGTAGTGGGTCCAGAGGACTTCCAGGCTGGAGAACACACTCCCATACCAGGAAGGTGACATACTACAACTCCACGGGGACAGAAGCACCTGCGCTTAAGGCCCTCCCAGACTTTGCCATATGTCTATCCTCATCTGGCTATTCATCTGTGTTATCATATCATTTAATAAACTGGTAAATGTAAATAAGTGTTTCCCTGAGTTGTGTCAGCTGCTCTAGCAAATTAATCAAACCTCAGGAAGGATCATGTGAATCTCTGATGTGTAACCAAATTGAATAGAAGTTTTGTGTAACCTGGGGATCTACTACTTGTGATTGGCATCTGATGTTGGGGGCAGTCATGTGGGACTGAAGCCTTAATGGGGTCTGATACTATTTGTAGGTAGATAGTGTTGGAATTGGGTAAACTTTTAGGACACCCAACTGTTGTTGCATAGAATTGCTTGATATGGGAAAAACTCCATACACATTTGGTAACCAGAGTTACCAAGTGTTATGTATGTATGTGATGGTGGTGTCAAAGTAAAAAAGACACATTGGAGAGGAACATAAGAAGAAAGAACAGGATTTTCCCCTGCTCAAAAGAGAGAATTGTAGAGTTCTCAAGCACAGAACTCTTTATTTGGGTTTTTCTATTAAGAACAGCTCTTAATATACAAGTACAAAGTTTTATTTTGAAAATAGACTTACCTGTGGAATGATACAACACAAGGTATGTATGTGAACATTCAACTTAAGGAGGTAAATCCAAACTCTTTTCTAGTAGTTACTTTATATTGAACAGCAATGCATGGAAGATGTTATTGAAATACAGAAATGGTATTTTCAGACCTTTTCATTTTTCTCAAAAGGATTAGTATAAAATAATATCTCATGATGGTATGTATAATTTACTGACTAATAGACAAGATTGAACGTTTTCTTTATATATTTATTGGCTATATATGTTATTTCTGTCATATGCCTGCTCATTTCTATTTTTCTATTGGGCTGTTTGTACTCCTCTTACTGATGAGTAGAGATTCTTTGTATATTACTAATTGTAATCTAGTAGTTTTATGCATTATAAATATTTTCTCCAACTTTGTTACTTGTCATTTCATCCTATATGTAGGCTTTTGATGAACAAAAATTCTTAATTTTTAGTATCTTTAAATTTGTCAATTTTTAAAAATTTATTGCCAATGCCTGTTTGTGACAAGAAAACCCTGTACAAAGATATTGAAAAACTTAATTTTTTCAAATGATATTTTAAAATTTTGTTTTTGATAAGTAGATATTTAATACATCTGAAGTTGATTTTTCTATATGATATGAGATACTAATCCAGTATCATCTTTTTCCATAAGGATATACTTTTCCCTAGGTCTGTTTATTTTTTTTTTAATATTTTTATTTATTTCTAGGAGAGAGAGAGAGAGACAGCGTGAGCAGGGGAGGGTCAGAGAGAGAGGGAGACACAGACTCTGAAATAGGCTCCAGGCTCTGAGCTGGCAGTCAGCACACAGCCTGACGCGAGGCTCGAACCCACGAACCGCGAGATCATGACCTAAGCGAAAGTCGGACGCTTAACCGACTAAGCCACCCAGGCGCCCCAATTATATTTCTTTTAATTAATGATATACTTGGACCTGCTTCTACCGTATTAATTTATTATTTCAGTTTGTCACCCTTTTACTAAGTTTCTTACTAATTCAGTTCAACTGAATCAGGGGACTGAAGGACTCAATGGGGAAAAATTCTAAGGAAAACCCAAAACTAATACATTACTGATATATTATTGAGCCGGAATATTAAGTGTTTGAACTTACCGATTTAGAATGTTAACTCCATGAGGGAAGCAAGTAGAACATAGTAGGTACTCAATATATTAATTTTCGATGTTCCTGTCATATCTTCATTTTTTTGGACATTTTGGGAAGAAAGTAGTGATAGGAACAATGAAAACTAAGCAAGTAAAAAGGCAAGGCAACTATTAATTCCAGGGAAAACTAAAGGTCGTACAAGACAAGAAATGTGTTCATATTGTAAGAGAAGGTGTGAATAATATTTAAACAGTCATAACTATATAAACATTGACAAATATTTAATCAAAATGATAACTGACTAAATTGACTAAAAGAAGTATTGTCTGTGTAGTTATATATATAATGGGTTATTTAAGAGAGTTACATTTTCCATAGGAAGAAGTAGATAAAAAGCATAAAGCCAGTTACTTAGTTGGAAAAAAAAAGAGTGATACCAGAAAGAAGACCAAAACTGAAATATAATATTTAATATTTAATAAATACTGAAAATATTAAAAATAATTTCCTTTAAATGGCCCTTCACAAGGAAGGTTTCTGAACCCTTGATCTAGATAAATCAGATCCAGTTACATGTTGAAGTAAACTTATATATATATATAAATATATATAATATATATATTATATAAATATAATATGTATATATTTTTGACCAAAATCTAGCAGAAAATAAAATGTTATGTAATCCTAGCATTCAGTCACTCAATGCTGCTTTTGTCCAGAAGACATTTGTTTTTCATCTAGGAAAAGCAATTGCAAAACTTACCAATTTCCATAGAATGTGGGTGCGAAAACCTGACTGGAGCATATTTAAAGCAAATGAAAAAGGTTAACTTATGTCCAGTCTTGCCCAGGTCAGTTTTGACTTATGCCTATTTTCTTAGCATCAAAATTAACATCCACCCTCCCTTTTGGTTTTTGAAAAGTAAAGTTTAAATGATAACTCATATAGTTAGCCAACCAAGAACCTTTCCATCGCTAAATCTAATGGATATTTTTTCAGTCTTCTCTTGCTTGACCTATTAGTGGCATTTGACAAAGTCTGTCATTCCTTTCTCATGAACACTTTCTTCACTTGCTTTCTAGGACACCACATCTCTTATTTTCTTCCTATATTATGGGTGATTTATTTCTGTCTCCCCTGGCAAGACTCCCTCCCGCTTCTTCTGCATGATCTTGTAACACTGGAATACTTCATGGCTCAGTCCTTGGTCCTCTTCTTTATTTAATCTATATTAACTTCCTTAGTGATCTATCTAGTTTAATGGCTTATAAACACCTCTTACAGGCTGACCATTCCCAAACTGATGTATCCAGCCTGGATATTACTACCAAGCTTCAGATACATGTCTACTTATCATCTCTACTGGATCCCTGATAGATATATCAAAGTAAACATGTAAAAAATTGAATTAGAAGTGATGCTCCCCTGCCTCCTATTCTCACTCAAAAACAAAACAAACAAAAAGGTGCCATTCTACCTTCAGGTTTCCCCATCTCAGCGGATGGTATATCATCCATTTGGCTACTTAAGCCAAAACTTCTGGAGCAATACTTCCTTCTCTTTCTCTTCCAACACTTATCTTCCAGCATTTAATGCTGATTTTGCCCAAAAGACATTTTTCTGACCCAGGATAAACAATTGCAAAATGGATACATTTTTGTAGATTATGGGGCAGTTTGACTGGAGAGGAAAGAAGAGAAGTAAATGCTCTGCAAAGGACAGGGAGCGGAAGTTCTTTCAAGGTCACTAATGACTAATGATTTTATGTCCACTTTTGTCCAGAACAGTTCTGGTTTATGAGGGTGTATTAAAGGAAAATAGGAACATTGTCAAAAGAGTTATTCAAGTGTTACAATATTACTAGGTTTATATAATTTATGACACTTTTCTAAATTATTTTTTAATATGAGGAAAATAATTACATTATGATTCCATAAATCATGGCTATCTGATAATTGACATTAACATTCCTTTTCAAATAGAGCATTAATAAATGTAAAGAACAGCAAAAATATAGCTTAGGTTCCTGGGGCAGATGGGTGGGGCAAAAGAAAGGAGGAAATAAATGGCTCTCCAGTTCTCTACAAACACCAGATGTTGTAACTATTCTATAACTGGTAATACATTAGATTACTTCAAAGATGTTACAAAGTGAAATCACTGTACAGCCAGCTAATGTGTCTCTTTAAACACATGTTTCATCTTCCTGAAGAAAAACATTTCCCTGTGTGATGCAGTTCCACAGCCACAATAATAACAACATTTTTTAGAACTTTAAAAAAAATTTTAATGTGTATTTAATTTTGAGAGAGACAGAGACAGAGCATGAGCAGGGGAGGGCAGAGAGAGAGGGAGACACAATCCGAGGAAGATTCCAGGCTCTGAGCTGTCAGCACAGAGCCCAACACAGGGCTGGAACCTACGAATTAGAAGATCATGACCTGAGCCAAAGTCAGATGCGAATATTTTAGCCTTCACACATGCTATTACTGGGCACTTGGGAGGAATGTTCACTTATTTTTACAAAATGGTGAGTAACTCCCTATACCACTGGAAGTTTTATCTGAGGTCAAAATTGTAAACGGAAATAACTTCTCAGAACAGTTAAGTAGTATTGCTTTGCTTTAATATATCACGAAGAATGTCTTTTCAAAATATAAAATCTTGGTTTGCTAGGTGGAAGGTAGGGAAGGATTATATTACTTATGGAACAAGAGTTTAAAATTGACTCAATGTCACATTCTTCAAAGAACAAATAGTGAAAACTTCAGGGAAGTTCATTTATTCTCAGAGCGCCCTGTCCTGTGAGAACTCTGGTCTGTGTTTAGACAATTTGTCAGGCTTCTCTTGGCGACTCATCTTTTTACTTTATTATTGTTTGTTAAATTTCTTCCTTTTTCTTTTTATTTATTTTTATTGTTATTTATTTATTTAGTTAGTTAGTTAGTTTGGCTTTCTCTTTATCATATCTATGTGTCAAAATTCTATTAAGGTGTAGTGACAGTAAAACGAAACCCTGGAATCAGCGACGTCTCTGTACTGTGAAAACTCGGCCCTAAGCGGCTTCGCGAGGACACTAAATGTGAGCTGCTGGGCACCCGTAGCTCCGTGTCAAGCTCTGGCGCCGGCACCGGAAGTGGCCTCCCAGCTTGACTTCCGCTCCCGCAGTACCAACTCTGGCGGCTCGCCCACCGGTGGCCGGTAAACTGCTTGGGGGTCTGAGATCATGGAGGCAGCGCGCCCTCCCTCGACGGCCGGGAAGTTTGTGGTGGTTGGCGGTGGCATCGCGGGTGTCACTTGTGCTGAGCAGGTAAGCTGACGCGCAGTTCCGCGTCTTCCCTGACCCCGCGGCGGTGGCGTTCAAGGCACCCTCCCGCCCCCACCTTGTCCTTCCAGGTCCCTCTTTAGCCGCTTCTTTCCCCCTGTCCCTGCACTCCTTCTTGCTCTCGGATATTAGAGACTCCATGGCGGCCCCTGTACGAAGTCTTAGTTACCTTGCTAGCTTCGCTTTAGGCGTAGGGAGGAGGGATGGGAAGCAGGCTGTTGGCGGGTGGGACCCCAAAGCTGACTGAACTAGACTCTGGTGCTAGTTATTCCTGAGCAGACAAGAGGGCTTAAAACCGGTAAATAGTCGGTCAGAAACCCAGCCTCCTTTGTTCATTAGCTGATTGAATTCAGCTTTCAGGTAGGTGCCAGATCCTTAGTTCATCGTAATTGATAAACCCTTAGGTAGTTTCCTGTACTTTAAACTCCCAAGGAAGAGATTTCATCTGCAGTGATGTTTTGTGAAACAACCAACAAGGGATTAAATGCAGCTGGGGAATGCTTTTCTAATTATAGTGAATAATCAGACCAAATATATACATATCTACATTCCGAAAGAACTGTTTTGTTGCTATAAAGCAAACAGAAACAATCATTGAAGTCACAGAAGTAGTGCAGGAAATTATAATTGTTTTCAAACTTTTAATCTTTAGGTGTGTAAAGATTACTTCTTTCACCAAGTAAACACCTGTTACCCAGTTACTGTACTAAAGGCCGAGTAGTCAGTTATAAACAGCACGGTGCCTCCTTTTTAGGGACTGGCAATCTAGTGGAAAGGACATGTAAATAAATCATTTCATCAGTATGTTTGGCAGCTTAAGGGAGTCTGTGGTGTTGATAGTGCATGAATTGGGTGGGGGGGGGGGGTAGCCTGGAAGGTGATTTTAGTAGTCCAGGCCAACTGGAAGGTGAATTTAGTAGTCCAAAGAAATTTTGAGGCCAGGTATAGCAATAAAAACGAAGTGGGGAAATAACAATATACAAAGAGAAAAAAGATGGAGAAAGTGGTAATATCAAATATTACAGAAAGTTCAAATAAAGTGGTATTAAAAAGAAGTAAGTGGATTTTAAGGGTGTCGAAGTGAATTCAAGATGCTCCTTTTTTTCCGTTGTTCAAGTATTGACATACAGTATTCATCAGGTATACATCATAGTGAGTGGATATTGCAGTACATTATGAAATGAACATCTCAGTAGGCATAGTTACCTCCATCACTACACACAGTTGTTACAGTATTGACTGTATTCTCTATCCTGTACATTACATCTCTGTTTCTTACTTATTTTATAACTGGAAGTTTGTTCCTCTTAATCTCTTTAACCCATTTTGCCCTCTTCCTCACCCCCAACTCCAATTCCTTTTCACTTAGTAGTTTGTCCTGTATCTATGAGTATTTTGTTTACATTGTTTTTTTGTTTTCCACAAATAAGTGAAATTATATAGTATTTGTTTTTCTCTGACTGACTTCACTTAACATAATACCCTCTGGGTCCATTCATGTTGTCCAGACTGGCAAGATTTCATTTATAGCTGAATAATATTTCATTGAATATATTTATCTTTATATCTTTATCCATTCATTTCTCAGTAGACACTTAGGTTGCGTCCATTTCTTGGCTATTTAAATAATTCTGTAGTGAACACAGGAATGCATAGATCTCTGTGAGCTGTGTTTTTCTTTTCTTCCCATAAATACCTAGAAGTAGAATGGCTGGATCATATGGGATTTCTATTTTTAATTTTTTGAGGAATCTCCATACTATTTTCCATGGTGACTGCATCAGTTTACATTCTCAAAAACAGTGTACAGTGGTTCCCTTTTCTCCACATCCTCACCAACACTTGTTATTTCTTGTCTTTTTAATAGTAGCCAATCTGACAAGTGTGAGGTGGTATCTCATTGTAGTTTTGATTTGCATGTGTGATATTGAGCATATTTTCATGTATCTGAAGGCCATCTGTCTTCTTATGAAAAGGGTCTATCCATGTTCTGTCCATTTTTAAATTTTAAGTTGTGTAAGTTTTTAATATATTTTGGATATTAACCCCTGTTGGATGTATGATTTGCAAGTATCCTCTCCCATTCAGTAGGTTGTCTTTCCATTTTGTTGATGGTTTCCTTCTCTCCCCAAAAGCTTTTTAGTTTGATGTAATTTCTTTTGTTTATTTTAGCTTTTTAGCTTTTTGTTTTACCTTGTCTGAGGAAAATGGTTCAAAAAATATTGCTAAGATTGCTGTTAAAGAGCTTACTGCTCATGTTTTCTTCTAGGAGTTTTATGGCTTCAAGTCTTATATTCAAGTCTTTCATTTATTTTGACTTTATTTTTGTAGGAGACAGTGGTCTGGTTTCATTCTTTGGCATGTAAGCTGTCCAGTTTTCCCAGCATCATTTATGAAGAGACTCGCCCCCGCCCCCCCCCCCCACTGTATATTCTTGCCCCCTTTATCATAGATTAATTGACCATCTATGTGTGGACTTATATCTAGGCTCTGTGCTCCATATCATTAATCTTTGTGTCTGTTTTTGTGCCAGTACCATACTGTTTTGATTATGACAGCTGTGTAGTATGATTTGAAATCAGGAGGCATAATACCTCCAGCCTTGTTCTTCTTTCTCCTTTGGCTATTTGGGGTCTTTTGCAGTTTCATACAAATTTTAGGATTCTTTGTTCTAGTTCTATGGGCAGTATTTTGATGGGCATTGCATTGAATCTGTAGATTGCTTTGGGTAGTATGGACATTTAACAGTATTAAGTCTGCCAGTCCATGAGCATGATAGATCATTGAATTTATTTATGTCTTCTTCAGTTTCTTTCATCAGTGGCTTATACTTTTCAGAGTACAGGTCTTTCACTTCTTTGGTTAAATTTATTCGTAGATAGATGCTGGTGAGGATGTGAAGAAATGGACACCTTCCTACACTGTTGGTAGGACTGTAAACTGGTGCAGCCCCTCTGGAAAACAGTGTGGATGTTCCTCAGGAAACTAACAATAGAACTCCCCTATGACCCAGCAATAGCACTGCTAGGAATTTACCCAAGGGATACAGGAGTGCTGATACATAGGGGCACATGTACCCCAGTGTTCATAGCAGCACTCTCAACCACAGCCAAATCGCGGAAAGAGCCTAAGTGTCCATCAGCTGATGAATGGATCAAGAAGATGTGGTTTATCTATACAATGGAATACTGAATGGCAATGAGAAAGAATGAAATCTGGCCATGTGTAGCAACGTGGATGGAACTTGAGGGTGTTCTGCTGAGCGAAATAAGTCAGGCAGAGAAGGACAGATACCATATGTCTGCATGTGAGGGAGGATTAGGAGGAACTTAACGGAGGACCATGGGGGAGAAGAAGGGGAAAAATAGTGGGGCAGAGGGAGGGAGGCAAACCATGAGGACTCTTGAATGCTGAGAACAAACTGAGGGCAGATGGGGTGTGGAGGGAGGGAAAGAGGGGTGATGGGCATGGAGGAGGGCACCTGTGGGGATGAGCACCGGGTGTTATATAGAAACCAACTTGACAATAAACTATTTAAAAAAAAAAATTATTCCTAGATATCTTATTCTTTTTGATGCAATTATAAATGGGATTGTTTCTTAATTTCATTCTCTGATGATAGCTTGTTATTATATAAAAACTTGACCAATTTCTGTGTGTCAATTTTGTATCCTGTGGTTTTACCAAATTCATTTTTTCATTCTAATAGATTTTTGTTGTTGTTTTGGTTGAACATGCTGAGTTTTAATGGTATAGTAGGGAAGAAATAGAAATTGATGGAGTTGAGGAACCAGAGTGTGTTTTAAGAAAACTCTTTCGGGATGCCTGGGTAGCTCAGTCGGTTAAGCGTCCAACTTCGACTCAGGTCATGATCTGTGGTTTGTGGGTTCGAGCCCCGTGTCGGACTCTGTGCTGGCAGCTCAGAGCCTGGAGCCTGCTTCAGATTCTTGTCTCCCTCTCCGCTGCGCCTCCCCCTCCCCCATTCATTCTGTCTCTCTCTCTCTCAAAAATAAATAAACATTAAAAAAGTTTTTTTAAAAAATCCTTTCATGAAGTTTAAAGTGAAAGAAAGGTTGTAGCCAGAGGAAAATGATGGAAGAAAAATAGCAAGTTAAGCCTCAAAGTCTGTTGAAGCTAATACTAAAACGGTTTTGTTTTCCCAAAGTGCATACTGGCTGTACATTTGGAAGAGGCAGAATAGAAGTGCAAAACACTTGGGAAAAGTCAGGCTAAGATTCTGAATAGTGTTTAGTAAGGATTTACTGTAATTTCATCTCACTGAAGGGAAATGAAAATATTATTTTAAAAGAAATAGAAGTTGGTTTAACTGTTAATTAGGAAGATATTTTTTTTTCTCATTCTCTGCATGACAACTTTACATTGGTATATAAGATAGTAAGGAATACCTCTTCGTATCATTTTTCTTGTTCAGAAAGTTTTTGTTAGTGTCCACTATAAACGTATTACTCATCTTATCAGTATCAGAATTGAACGTTAGTCACCACTACCCCATAAATAGGAACACATTTATGTGACACAGAATAATGGAGACCTTTAGATGAGAAAAAGTGATGTTTTAGTTTCCTGGGTTAATAACATTATTAAAGTTGCATTATCCGTGTCTCACCCCCATGACATATATACTAATACCTAAAGTTATTTATGAAATTTTTTCTCCCCACTTTTTTTTTTTTTTAATAAGTTGGCTATTCACTTTCCATCAGAAGATATTCTCCTGGTAACAGCTTCTCCTGTTATTAAAGCAGTTACAAATTTCAAGCAGGTAAGAACCCTTTATATAACTTTCTTGGTCATATAGATTCTTTTAATTTCAGTAATTTGCCTAGCACATAGAGTGATTATAGCTTTTAAATGTTTAAAATGACAAATGTTCTTTTGGTGTTCATTTTATTTTTTTAATGTTTATTTATTTTTGAGAGAAAGAGAGTGTGTGAACCAAGAGAGGGTCGGAGAGAGGAGAAGATACAGAATTCAAAGCAGGCTCCAGGCTCTGAGCACAGAGGTCGGAGAGAGGAGGAGATACAGAATTCAAAGCAGACTCACAGAGCCCGACACAGGGCTCGAACCCATGAACCATAAGATCATGACCTGAGCCGAAGTCAGATGCTTAACTGACTCAGCCACCCAGGCGCCCCTAAATATTTTAAATACGTTAGCTTATGTAATCCTTAAGTAATCCTGTGAAGTAGGTTCTTATATTATCCCCACTTACAGATGAGGTAAATGAGTCAGTGAGGCTGGGTAAATTTCTGAAGTGTGTGTAGATAGCTTTTGAATTCAGATTGGCTCTGTAACCCTCATGGTTAATGAATAGCGCTTTCTCAGAATGGTAACTTTCTATTGGGGCAAGAGATCTGCAAGGCATAGTTATTATAATGTGGTAGCTATCCTGATAGTGGCAAAAAAAAAAAATTGTAGTTGTATTGCAATATGTGCATGTTTATTTTTATAAATATATTATGAATGAGTGCCAGAGCCTGCCTTTGAGGATCAAGAAAGGCTTTACATAGGAGGATGGATGGAAACTGAGACTGAAAGAGTAAGTAGGTTTTGCCATGTTTGTAAGAGGTTGAATGGAGGCAGGCTTGTGCCACGATGATGAAAGTATGTGACTATATAATATGCTATAACAGGTATCAATTCAGTTCTGCTAGAGTGTAAATTCAGTGCTAAACCAGAAGTCAGGGGCCAGACCATGGTGGGCTTGTGTGCAGTGATGTTGAAGTGACATTTAAAGGAGGATCAGAGAGAAAGGAAGCCCTGAAAATGGGCACCCTATTAGTCTTAGATCAGAGATGAAAACTAGGAGAGGAGAAGAGTTTGTTTTCCTGAAGCCAGAGATGACAGAAGTTTAATTAAGATGAGTGGTCAGTGGTGTCAGGTCCAAGGACAGCAGGTAACCAATTGAGTCACCCAGGTGCCCTGAGTTTTATTCTTTTAAGGTGGAAAACACTTTAGCATGTTTACCTATTGAGATTTAGAAACCAGTAGGAAAGGGTGAAGATGAAGGAAAACAAGGAGTACATAATAAGGAAGGAGTCCTGAGGAGGTGAGAGGTGATGGGATATAGAGCACAGATTACTGTATTCACCCTGAAAAGGTAGAAATGGGTCAAGGAAGGTGGACTGGAGCACAGCAGTGTATAGAGAGACAATAGGAAAGAAGTCATAAGAGTTCTTAGTAGTCTTTTTGAGCCAAGAAGTAAGGTGATTTGCTGGGAATGCTAAGGTTGGGATGTGTTTGGGAAGCATTAAAATGGTGAACGTTTTGGGGCACCTAGGTGGCTCAGGCGGTTAAGCATCTGACTTCGGCTCAGGTCATGATCTCATGGTTCGTGGGTTCGAGCCCCGCGTTGGGCTCTGTGCTGACAGCTAGCTCAGAGCCTGGAGACTGCTTCATATTCTGTATCTCCCTCTCTCTCTGACCCTCCCCTGCTGCTCATGCTGCCTCTCTCTCTCTCTCTCTCTAAGAAATAAGTAAAACATTCCTTAAAAACTTAAAAAAAAAAAAAAAAAAGAATGGTGAACGTTTAGAAAAAACAATGAAGGGTAGCCTGGGTGGCTCTGTGAGTTAAAAGTCCAGCTTTGGCTAGGTTATGATCTCCCAGTCTGTGAGTTCAAGACCTGCATTAGATTCTTTTCTGACAGCTCAGAGCATGGAACCTGCTTTGGATTCTGTGTCTTACTCTGTCTCTCTCTATCTCTCAAAAATGAATAAACGTTAAAAAAAAAAAAATCACCCAGGGATGGAAGATGTTACTTAGATAATAGGCTTGTCACTACATTGACATGTAAACGCTGATGGTATGAAACGCTTGGTGGCTAAACTGAACTAGTGGTTATTCTTCACTGCTAGGCACTCAGTTAATTAAATTAAAGCCAGTAAAAAAATGTTAATTTTATTTCCTGACTGTTTTGTGCGTGTCTTTTTAATGTTCTGTATGATGAAATGGGATGTATGCATAAAGCACTTGTTATGCCTTCAGGACTAGGAAGGAAAAGCAGTTGTGCAGTTGCTGAGTTGCAAGAGGTACTAATTAATTACCCTTTTTGTGGAATACCAATTTTAATTGAAAGAACAACTGGCAAGCTAAAGTAATTCATAATTGGAAAATGAGTGAAAGCAAGTGACAATATTTGTTGCCAATTTAACAAAATTAGAGCTTCCAGGCCAAAATCAGAATTTTGGAAAAATCATACTCTTCACTGCGAGCCTCATAGTACTTAAAGGCTTCTCTGATGAGATTGTTGGTGATAATAATGAATGTGGTGTTTTGATATTGTAATGAGTTGAAATGTATTAACATCTGGAAGATCTCCATAACTTAGCGAACCACTGTTGTCAGATGACAAATGAGATGTTACAAGATCCATTCAAAGTGTAGGATAGACCAGTGGATTTCACAGTAGTAGAGTATGAAAAATTCTTTGATATTGTTTCAAATTCTACACTGCAGCTAATCGTTAAGAAACCACACTTGTTGAGTTTTAGTGTAACATCAAAGAAGAATATACAGTTCTCTGGAAAGGCTGCACATCTCTGTCTTCATATGTTTTAACCAGATAACATATTGTAATAGTTTGAATGCAGGTGCAGAATGTAGAAGCAGTTTGAAAGCAAAAGAAATTAAGGCCAGACATTAAAGTGGTTTGTAAAAATGTAAAAGGAGTTTTTGTGTGCCATTCTTCTCACTTGTTTTGGGGAAAAATATTATTCTTATTAAAAGGATATTATATCTGTTTAATATGTATTGGATTTATTATTCTTACTTTTAAGTGAATTAAGAAATGTTTTAAATTTTTCTTAGTTTTCATTTCTAATATAGCAAATATCACAGAGTTTAACTCACACAGACAAAAGTTCTTTGTAGTCCCCACTTCATTGTAAGAGTATAAAGGGGTCTTGAGACTGAAAGGTTTGAGAACAGCTAGGGGCCATGTAGTAGGTCTTCCAAGCAGTAAGTAAGGGACAGCTGAGGTCAAATACTAGTCTTCAGGGTATGGTCCTTCCACCACAGACTGAGTATAGGACTGGAGAAGGCAGGTCGTTCAATCTGTGGTTGTGAGTTTTCAGGGTAATGAATGGTTAAAGACAGGACAGCAAGAAAGTAAAAGAGGGCGAAACATGAAATGATCTACAACAGAGTCTTGGCTGAATGGGAAGAAAAGTGAGTCCAAAACCATGGATGCTGATGGTTTTGAACAATAGGAACGAGTCCAAAGACTAGATCACAATAAAGATAGCTAGTAAGTGGACAGAAAACTAGAAGGATATAGAAATAGACAAGCTGTGTAATTAAAACATGCAGAAGTAAGTAGAGTTAGCCCTCATTTTCCAGGCTAGGAAACTAAGGTGCAGTGACTTGGCTGACTTGCCCGAGTGGTAGGAATGTTATTTGAGTTCAAGCCTTAAAATGCGAGTTAGTCCTTTTTTCACTGAATATAGTGCAGTTGGCTGACTTTCTTGTTTTGTGAACATAAAGTAGTGTATGAAAATAAATGAAAATATTTTCATTATTTAAAATTCTTAAAAGGAAATATTTTTTTGAAAATGTACATTTTTACCTTTTCGATCTCATATAGGTATCTAAAGTATTGGAGGAATTTGATGTTGAAGAGCAACCGAACACCATGTTAGAAAATCGCTTTCCCAACATTAAGGTCATAGAATCTGGAGTAAAGCAACTGAAGAGTAAAGAACACGTAAGAAGATTTTTTTTTTTAATGTTTGTTTGTTTTGAGAGAGAGAAAGAGAGCACAAGTAGGGGAGGGGCAAAGAGAGAGGGGGAAATAGAATCCAAAGCATGCTCCAGGCTCTGAGCTGTCAGCACATATCCCGAGTTAGGGCTCAAATCCATGAACTGCAAGATCATGACCTGAGCTAAAGTCGGATGCCCAACAGACCGAGTCACCCAGGCACCTCTAGAAGATATTTTTCTTTCTTTCTTTTCTTTTCTTTTCTTTTCTTTTCTTTTCTTTTCTTTTCTTTTCTTTTCTTTTCTTTTCTTTTCTTTCTTCCCTCTCTTCCCTCTCTTCCCTCCCTTCCCTCCCTTCCCTCCCTCCCTTCCCCCCTTCCCTCCCTTCCCTCCCTTCCCTCCCTTCCCTCCCTTCCCTTCCCTTCCTTTCCTTCCTTTCTTTCTTTCTTCTTTCTTATGTTTTATGTATTTCTGAAAGAGACAGGGTGAGCAGGGGAGGATCAGAGAGAGAGGGAGACACAGAATTGGAAATTGGCTCCAAGCTCTGAGCTGTCAGCACAGAGCACGAAGCGGGGCTCAAACCCACGAACCGTGAGATCATGACCTGAGCCGAAATCGGACACTTAACTGACTGAGCCACCCAGGTGCCCCAGAAGATATTTTTCTTAATGATGGTCCATAGTTATATCGGTTTTTTTTAAATGTTTATTTATTTATTTGAGAGAGAGTGCAAGCAGGGAAGGAGCAGACAGAGGGAGACACAAAGTCCGAAGCAGGCTCCAGGCTCTGAGCTGTCAGCACTGAGCCCAATACAGGGCTCGAACCCACAGACTGTGAGATCATGACCTGAGCTGAAGTTGGGCACTCAACCACTGAGCCACCCAGGCGCCCCTCCCTCTTTTTTTTTGTTTTGTTTTAAATGGTCCATCATTAAATCTTTTTTTTTTTTTTTTTTTTTTCAAATAGTTTATTGTCAAATTAGTTTCTACATAACACTCAGTGCTCATCCCCAAAGTGCCCTCCTTCATGCCCATCCCCCCCTCCCCCCCACATCCATCAGTCCTCAGTTTTTGTCAGCATTCAAGAGTCTCTCATGGTTTGCCTCTCTCCCTTTCCCCCACCATTTCCGCCCTTCTTCTCCCCCTTGGTCCTCCGTCAAGTTCCTCCTAATCCTCCTATACGTGCAAACATATGATATTTGTCCTTCTCTGCCTGACTTACTTCGCTCAGCAATGAGAAACAATGAAATCTGGCCATGTGTAGCAACATGGATGGACCTTGAGGGTGTTATGCTGGTCCATCATTAAATCTTGATGAGCTTTTGCCTGCTTTCTTTTGACCCTATCTGTACCCTCACTGCTACTAAGGTCCCTAGCATATAAAGTTTAGTAACACTGATTTCTTTTTATTTGGAAAATTATGCTTTTTGTGAATTTATTGAGATTATATAATTAGTTGCTTTAGCATTTTAGATTTTACATTACAGATTAGCATTAACGTTTACATAGTGTCTGCTATGTTCTGGACGCTGCAGAAGTGCTGGGATACAACAGGAACATTACAATGAATCTGGCCTGGGAGGTCGCATTTTCATAGGGAATAGGACAGGCACATGTATAATTAAGTGGATATGTGAAAAGCACAGTCACTGAAATACTATCAAAGCTCTGATATTAGGGATTTGGGAGGACTTCACAGAACCGTTTTGAAAAGGTGAATGAATTAAGAATTCTTAATTAAGGACATTGTAGGAAAAGGAGGTTGCTTATTCAAAGACCCAAAGAAAAGGGGCACTTGGAAAAGTAATGTCGGAGGTACTGTGGTGGACATAAGGAGAGGAGATTGGCAGAGGAGGGCAAGCAAATAGACTCTGAAGAACTATTTACATCATGCCAAGAAACTTATTTTATAATCAGTGGAGAACTAAAGAGTATTTACATGGAGGCAAGGATAGTAATACAGATATTCTTTTAGGAAGATCGACCTGATAGCAGTGTTGAGGATGAAGTGGGGTGGAGTGAGTGAGAGTGACCAGCAACCCAATCAGAAAGTGGTTGCAATAGTCCAAAATGATAGAAGGCCCGAACTAAGACCAGGACAGTGTAGTTGGAAAGAATGGCCCAGTTATGAGTGGGATTTCTACTGTAAACTCAGCAGCACTCAGTAACCCATTGGATGTGGGGATGAAGGAGGCAGTCAGAGGAAAGGTGTTGTCAGATGATCAACAGTGTCCTCAGGTGAGCTTTAGGCAAGATGAGTAGAGTTTGTAGTTTCTCTATAGTAGCTCTAATTTTTCTCCCTTACAGAGAAAATACATACATAATACATTTGAAACACAAATAATTTGACAGGAAAAAATAAATAGAAAAAGGACTGAATTTTTTGAGGGAAAAAAAAATAAGTCTGAATCCCAAAACCAGAATAAATTTCTAACATTTACAGTAGTACATATCCCATATAACATCCACGCCAGTTAATTTGTAAGTTGACAAATGTATACTAATAAATTGTGAGGGAATTTATATTAGGGCATTTGAATAAATCAAAGTGCTACTTATTACTATTTGAAATGTCCTGCATGAGCTCATGCCTGTATTCTCTTATTTGTCCTTTATATTCTTTGATGAATTAGAGATTATGTGTTTTATCTTCATGTCTACTTCCAAAAATTTAACAGGAGCCAACGAAAGGAGTTTTTGTGTTTGTTTTTACAACATAAAATGCGAATTATTTTTTAATTTGGTCATTGTCTGTAATTACTGTTTGTCAGATAAAATTCTCACCACATTATCTGCAGAAAGACTTGTATAGAATTTCTGTATGTGTTATACTGTTTTGAATTATCAGCTCTATATATTTGTTATGCAGCTGAAGAGTTATAGTAGGTAACATATCGCTCAGTGGGTATCAAGTGCTATCTTATGATTTGCCATGTTTGAAAGTCAAACATAACACAGTGTTCATCTCTAGATCACTGCAACAAAGTCTGGTAGCTCTCATAGTCACATGTACACACATACAAATACATATATATGTGTATATATATGTATATGTAGGTATATATATATGTGCTTATTAAAGGCTCCTACTTATACAGAGATTTTTATTTGATATTAAAGAATAAAACAGGGGCGCCTGGGTGGCTTAGTCGGTTAAGCGTCCGACTTTTGCTTGGGTCATGATCTCGCGGTTCGTGGGTTCGAGCCCCACGTCGGGCTCTGTGCTGACTGACAGCTCAGAGCCTGGAGCCTATTTCAGAGTCTGTGTCTCCCTCTCTCTCTGACCCTCCCCTGCTCACGCTGTCTCTCTCTCTCTCTCCTAGAAATAAATTAAAAAAAAAATAAATAAAACAATGGATCACAAATATATATTTTTAGACTCAATTTTAAAAATTAATATAAATGACTAAAACCTAGTACATGCTAGGATTTAAGGTTAATATGTTAATATCCCAAAGAACATTTGTGTGTGGTTAAATGATTGTTATTTGTACTTCAGAAGAATGCATGCATGTGCTAACAGGGGAGGGGAGCAGAGGGAGGTGGAGGAAGAGGTAGGGGAGAGAGAGAGAGAGAGATTCTTAGAATCCGCGCTCAGCACAGAACCTGACACAGTGCTTGGTCCAATGACGCAGGGATCATGACCTGAGCCAAAATCAAGAGTCAGGGGCTTAACTGACTAAGCCACCCAGGCTTCCCAAACACTTCTGCTGTTTTTAGATTAAGAAGACATATTGTGACCTTTTCTAACACACTCTGCTCCCTTGCACCCATAACAGATATTAAGGTCTGACACCATTAGAAATACTAGATCTTCATAAAGTAACTTCCATTGAGATCAGAAATATTCATTATGGCCTGCCTCAGGTATAATATCAGAATGCTTGATTTAAAAATTTCTGAGTGTTTAGTTTTTAACCTGAGGTCATCATACCTCCCTGAATATAACGAGATTCCTTAAGTTTTATGCAAAATCTGATGTGAATGTATCTTATTTCCAGGGAAGAAAGACTGGTTCTCACTAGATTCCCAAAATGGTTCATGGCCCTAAAATGATGGCGAATCACTGGGTGGGAGAATGCATTCTCATGTTTACTGATTTGCAATTGCTGTTAACAGAGTATTGAACGCCACCATGAGGCAAACTTAATGTATTTTTTGCTTTTGTCTTACTGAGTTTTTTATTTAAAATGAAACTGTACCCACGTATAAATATGTTTCTCTTCTCCCCTTCATTGCCCTGTTTTTACAGTGCATTTTAACAGGGGATGGCAGTCAGCATGTGTATAAGAAACTCTGTCTGTGTGCTGGAGCTAAACCAAAGTTGATATGTGAAGGAAATCCTTATGTATTAGGAATCCGTGATACAGACAGTGCTCAGGTAACAGTTTGAGATGGGGTCATGGGAAAGGAACATGAATATTTCATAGACTTCCTTTATTTGAATCAAAGTTAATTCTTAAATCATAGAAGAGGTTTGTTTTACAATCCGTAAACCAGAAAGTAGTTACAATGTTACTGCCAATTTCAGTTTGGTTGTAGCTGATAATTTTTCCTATTTCTTAGTTCATGCTGATGTTCTGTGTTCTTTCCATTGTGCACTATCCCAGATAGAATGACGGAGCTGAAGGTTATAACTTACATTATACACACATCCAGTACTGTATTTTGATCAGGAGTATATGATTTGTAGCCTAAATAATGTAGCAGTCTTTTCCCACAAAGGTAAAGCATATCCCAAACTTACTGAACTTACTCCTTAGCAAAGAAGTTTATTCAGAAGACCTTTGTGGTACAGAATCATGACAGAATCCCAGAACAGAAATTTGTTTGGTTTGTTGTTCTGCTCAAGAACCATAGTAAACTATCCCAGTAAGGTGAAACTGTGGGGAACCTCCTACAACTTCTGATAATTTACTGCAGGGCTTCAGGGTTTATTGACCCTTCTTGCCAAGAAGCTCTTCCTGGTTTCCAGTCATAATACTTTGTCTTACCTCTAGCATATTGTTGTGGTCTGTCCCTAAGGTGATAATTTTATATTTATTAATAATATTTTATATTATTGAAATTGATGTTTTCGTTCAGCCTGTTATTAATATAAAACTTTTTTTAAAGCTTATTTATTTGCGAAAGAGAGAGAGAGAGAGAGCAGGTGAGGGGCAGAGAGGAGAGAAATTCCCAAGCAGGGTCCACTCTGTCAGTGCAGAGCCCAGCATGGGTCTTGATCCTACAAACCATGGGCATAGCTCTGTTCCAGCTGGGCTGCCTACATACATGAACTCACTGACTGCTTGTGATAATCCTGTGTGGTAGTATTACTCCCACTGTACACATAGGAAACTCTGATGAAGAGATTAATTATTAACCTATACTAAAATAGCTATTAAGTTATCAGAAGTACAATTTAAATCAAGCCATTCATCTCCACGTCCAGTGCTTTTAACAGATCTTTCTTATTTACTGTCCTCATAGAAAGACTGACTAAAATAATTTACAGGTTTTTTCCTGGTATAATTTTAAAAACAAGTCAATTTTGCTGGTTATTTATTGAATATTACAGAAATTTTTTGGATGAACTTAATAGGGTAACTTGACATGGTAGGAAGAGGAAATTTAGCTATTCAGATGTCATCCTGAACCGGTGGGACTATTCTGTACTTTCAAAAGTGCCATAAAAATGACCATGGCTTCCCTGAGCTGATTGTGATATTTTCTTTAGGGGGCAGAAGAAGAGAGGGGAAGAGGCATCAATTAATTGTCTTATGATAAGAAAGTAGCATTTTTTTATGATAGACGTTATTGTGCCTGCTCTGAACAGCTTTATTTTCATCATCTTAATGCTTACAGAGACCTAATGAAATATATCCACTTGTTTCCATTTATATTGAAGAACCTGAGGCACAGAGGGTTAAGCAACTTGACCAAGTTACTAACTAGGGGCAATTAGTAACGCCAGGGACTCTTAACCACCAAGCTCTTATGCTTCTCACTCCTGTAAGTTTTAAGTGTTGTATGACTCCAGGGAGGTGTCAACTGACAGATTAGAAGAAAAGGAATAACCTGTATGTAGGATACAGATCAGTGTCATGTTAGTAAATGATTTGATCAAGTAGTTAGGAATGTGATGAACTAGAGATAGTGCCTCTTGCTAAAATTCTAAAGTACTCTAAATGTAATGACATAAAAAGTAAGGAAAATCAGAAGAGGCATTGCTATAAAGGAAGCTTGTGTAACATATACAGGAAAGCATTTGTAATATTGGAAGGTGTGCCCTGGCAGAGTGGGAAAGTGAAATTTTTGTTCCTTTGTAAATAAGGTAAAATTCTTAACATTTTTTAATTAGTGAAGCCTTTCTTCAAGTATTGCCCACTATTATAAAACACTGTCTCATATTCTTTTTAATATAGGAATTCCAGAAACAGCTTACTAAAGCTAAAAGAATAATGATCATAGGGAATGGTGGCATTGCACTTGAACTAGTGTAAGTATATATTTTTAAATATTATTTAAACACTGCTCTATGACTCATTGGCACATTAGAAAACATATTATTCTGAAATTCAAAGATAAATAGAATTGTTTTCCATAGATTTTCAAGGAGAAAAGAATCAACTTTATATTTTTAGCTTCATGGAATTCATAGTTATAGAAATGTCATAAAACATGATTTTAGGGAAGGTTTTAGGTCTCAAGAGGTCACACAGTTGACTGGACAGATGTAACCCATATATGTGTTTGGTAAGCATGTACTATATTGAAAAACAATTTAAATGTGCATACCTTTGGAGATTTCTAGTCACAGTCTCTACCCTTTTTTTGTTTCCACTCATCCTGCTTCACTCATTTATATTGCTACCATCGGGCCCATGAAACCCAAATGTTTAACTCCCTATTTCAAGATATATGGTACTCCCAGCTCTTGTTTTTTTGGAAGTTGGAAAATGTGAACCCATCATTTAATATGAAATACTATCTTAAGATGATATTTCAGGTTTAAAGAACATTGAGGAGTAAATATCCTGCTATTATGGTCTACAGAGCATTCATTTTCTTTATGATTTTACCTTCTACTGGATGGATGAGATGAAATAGTCTGGACAGTTTTAGGGCAGAAAGTGGAGTCCAACTACAAAGAGTACAGATTTGAATCAGAATAATGAATTTGCCCAAGTTCTGTCCATTCTAACTCTCAGACTAGGTTTTAGCTCCTCTTTTTGACAATGGTGAATCCCAGTGGAAGATTCTAAGAGTTCCTGGATTGCCTGAGTACCAGAGATGGCAGCCATTCTTCTAATTATGAAGTCTAGCATTGTGTGGAGAAAAGTGAAAAAAACTAGAGAGTCAAAAATCAAACAGGTCCAGGAAGGATGCACATGACAGATTTTCTCCATTGGCTATCATGAAACATGTAACTTAATACTATTATTATTTACGTAGGAAAATTTTCTTAAATTCAGAAATGCTCAGTCTTAAAATATTTAATCCTATCCCTCGTTTTCTTGAGGTTGGAGATAGAAGACTATATAATTGGACAAAACTTATAATTTTATATTGAATAAACTGATAGTTTAAGCTGCATATCATGTAATTGTCTCAGTTTAGGTCGACAGAGTGATCAGGTGTTTGTCATCTCATGATGAAAAGTGACCTATACAAACCCTTTCTTCTCTTTAATATCCCTCATGTTCCCTTGAGGCTGCTACTGATTTTCTTAAGTGTACTTTTATATCAGTTACTACCTATGTTTTCTTCTCTACAAGTGTAGATTAATCCTTTCTTTTTCAGACATTATTTTAATAATCAAAAAACCATAATACCTCACTGTATTTTTTAATAGTTTTAAAAATCAAAGTATTTCTGGTATGTATGATGGTACTACCTTCATGTTTAAGCATCTTGCTGAGGGCATGGTTCATAAGCTAAGGGCATCCTGTGAGGTAAAGCATATATATATGTATATATGTTACTCACAGTTACTTACATTTGTGGCCTACTAGTCAAGCATCAGTACTTTAAGCTATACTGATAATGTGTTATACTCTTTATTACTTTAAAATTTTCAAAGAAAATGGTAGAGGAATTTCTTAATAAAATCTAATAAGAAAATTGTTTCATAATAATTATATCCCTATATGTAAATTAGAATATGAAATTTATTACTGAATGTGTATTCTACTGTCTGCTCATCAGCAGTCCTATATGATCTGAGCAACATAGTGTATTCACTAAATAATTTGAAATTTAGTAACTAAGTATTTTTTCAGCCATAAGGGAGCAATTACCACAAAGCATGTACATCAGGTGACCTGAAGTCAGATGTACTAAACTTTTTTTTCTATCATTTACTTATTGATTAGCATTGAAAAGTTAATGTGTTACATTATATAGAGCAGTCTGTGAAATAAACATGACAATACTTTGTACCATAAGTAAATGTTAAAAGTTCTTAACACACAATCCTAGTATAGTTAGAGCAACCATATATCCTGTTTATCTAGGATTGTCTCAGCTCATCAGTGTTACCAAAACAAGTAATAATAGCAGAAAAATATAATGGACTTCAGGGACTTGGTGAAATGAATACTAAGCAAACCACATTCTCTGTGACTAAACCTGGAGATAAAACAGCAGATCCCCAGAAGCTCCGGCTGTCTCATTAGTGGTGATGGTCTGTATACACCATGGCCATTCCTTCCTTTCTTGATTTTTCTGTGAACTGGATCTTTCTTTAGCTGAATTCTTGGAAATTATTGAGGTGAAGGGAATTACTAACTGCAGGGTAATAATTCCTTTATATAACAAAGTTAAGATTTTAGTTAATCACTCTGATTCTCTCTTTTTTTTCTTCTTCCATAATGTTGTGCTTTGAGTACACAAAATATTTGTTACCAAAGAGTAAGCTGTTGTCAGTATTGTAACTATATACCATGGGTCCATTCACCCATTATTGATTACACTATAACTGTATCAACAAAGCACTGCTCACTCCTGGGAACCCTGGGAAACATTCATACAGTAACTATGTTGGAGAAATTGAATACTTAGAAGTGATGCTCATTGTAATGAAATTTTACCTGATACTTACACATGCTTGTCATTTTCATGTTCTTTAAAATAAACTGGTTAAATTTCTTTTATTATTCTACTTTAGCTCTTATTATCCTAAATTTAATATTACATTTCTCCTTAAAATCATTTCTGTTTGCCTTAAAACACTTTCTTTACTTTTGCCTTGAGATAACTGTTATTTACCAAAAAAAAAAAAAGAAAAGATTCCTACTCATACTTTTTAAATTGCTCTAAGTAACTTTAATATTCCTTTTAGGTATGAAATTGAAGGCTATGAAGTTATTTGGGCCATTAAAGATAAAGCTATTGGGAATACTTTCTTCGATGCAGGTGCAGCTGAATTCTTGACTTCAAAGCTCATTGCTGAAAAACCAGAGGCTAAAATTGCACATAAAAGAACCAGATATACAACTGAAGGTAATTGTTGCATCTAGTTTATTAATTCAGATGATAGCAGCACTCTCAACAATAGCTAAATCATGGAAAGAACTTAAGGGTACATCAGCTGATGAATGGATCAAGAAGATGTGGTTTATCTATACAATGGAATACTACATGGCAATGAGAAAGAATGAAATCTGGCCATTTGTAGCAATATGGATGGAACTTGAGGGTGTTATGCTGAGTGAAATAAGTCAGGCAGAGAAGGACAGATACCAGATGTTTACACGTATAGGTGGATTAGGAGGAACTTAAAAAATCGTGGGGGAGAAGAAGGGAAAAATAGTTGCAGGGAGGGAAGGAGGCAAACCATGAGAGACTCTTGAATGCTGAGAACAAACTGAGGGCTGATGGGGTGTGGGGGAGAGGGGAAGGGGGTGATGGGCATGGAGGAGGGCACTTGTTGGGATGAGCACTGGGTGTTATATGGAAACCAACTTGACAGTAAACTATTTAGAAAAAAAAATTTTTTTTAGCCATATAGAAAAAGGCTATCAGAGCACGAAGTAAAGTACTACAATTGAGAGACAGACAGGGGCGCCTGGGTGGCTCAGTCAGCTAAGCGTCCCACTTCAGCTCAGATCATGATCTCACAGTTAGTGGATTTGAACCCCGCGTCAGGCTCTGTGCTCACAGCTCAGAGCCTGGGGCCTGTTTCAGATTCTGTCGTCTCGCTCTCTCACTCTCCCCCTCCCCAACTCGTGCTCTGTCTCTGTGTCAAAAATATATTTAACTATAAAAAAAATTTTTTTTAAAGAGACAGATATATGGTTAATACTTAACTTCTGTATCTCACAGGATTTAGACTTTCCAGGATTTTTTTTTTCAAAGTTTATTTTGAGAGGGAGAGAGCAAGAATGGGGCAAGGGCAGAGAGCAATAGGGAGGGAGGGAGGGGTGGAGAGAGAGAAGGGAATCCCAAGCAGGTTCTGGCTGTGATCTTGGAGTCCAGTGCAGGGCTCTATCCCACGAACCCTGAGATTATGACCTGAGGCGAAACCAAAAATTGGATGCTTAACCAACTGAGCCATCCAGGAGCCCCTTTCCAGGATATTTTAAAATGAAAACTATGTAGGGGCGCCTGGGTAGCTCAGTGGGTTAAGTGTCTGACTTCGTCTCAGGTCGTGATCTCACAGTTCATGGGTTCGAGCCCCATGTGGGGCTCTGTGCTGAGAGCCAGCTCAGAGCCTGGAGCCTACTTCCAATTCTGTATCTCCCTCTCTCTCTGACCTCCCCTGTTCATGCTGTGTGTGTCTCTCTCTTTCAAAAGTAAATAAAACATTTTTAAAAATTTTTTAAAATAATAAAATGAAAACTATGTATAACTAAAACTGGAAACTTAAAGTGAATTAAATGAACCAGCTCATCTGCTTCTTTGCAAACAGGTGGTACAACTGGACAGAACCTAAGGTAATTTTACAAAAAAATGCAATGAGTAAAAAAGAAATACAAACCTAGATTTTTTTTAAGAGCTTTTTTTTTTAATTTTTAACTTTTGGCTTATAAAATTCAAAAAATTTTGTACGTTTCGAGGGTGACAAAAACTGACAAAATGTTTAAAACCTGGCTAATTTTTTAATTGAATTATAACTCATGTTTCAGGTGTACAGTAGTCAGTATTTTTATACATTATCAGTAACCACCTCAGTAGGTTTAGTTACTACCTGTCACTGTACTGAGTTATTACAATATTGACCATATTTCTTGTGGTGTACTTTATTTCCCCATGACTTATAACTGGAAGTTCGTACTTCTTAATCCCATTCACCTGTTTATCTTTTACACCAGTTCCCTCCCCTGTGGCAACCACCAGTTTATTCTCTATCTCTGAGTCTGCTTCTGCTGTGTTTTGGGGCTTTTTGTTTGTTTAATTATTTTTCTAGTTTAACTTGCCTGCATTTTCTGTAAAATTTTTACTGAAGTATAATTAACATATGTTATATTACTTTCAGGTATACAGTAAAATGATTCAACAATTCTGTACATTACTCTGCTCATTATGATAAGTGCACTCTTAATCCGTTATTCCACACATCTCCTCAGCCACCTCCCCTCTGGCAGCCATTAGTTCTCAGTTTTTGAGTGGGTTTTTTGGAGTCTCTTTTTTCTTGTTTCTTAAGTTCTACCTATGAGTGAAATCATATGGTACTTGTTTTTCTCTGAGTTATTTCACGTAGCGTAATATCCTCTAGGTCCATCCATGTTGCAGATGGCAAGATCTCATTCTTTTTCTCATGGTGGAGTAATACTACATTGTGTGTGTGTGTGTGTGTATGCATACACACACATCCATACCACATCTTCTCTATCCATAAGTCTATCAGTGGACGCTTGAGTTGCTTCCTTATCTTGCTTGTAATAATGCAAGCTCACATAGGGATACATACGTCTTTTTGACTTAGTGTTTTCATTTTCTTTGAGTAAATTCCCAGTAGTGGAGTTACCAGATCATATGGTAATTCTAATAATTTTTTCAGGAACCTCCGTACTGTTTTTCATAGTGGTTGTACTAATTTGGATTCCCACCAACAGTGCATGAGGGATCTTGTTTCTCTACATCCTTGCCAACACTTGTAATTTCTTGTCTTTTTGAGTCTAACCATTCTGGCAGGTGTAAGGTGGTATCTTATTTTACTTTTGATTTGTACTTCTCTGATGATTAGTGATTTTGAACACTTTTTCATGTCCTAGTTAGCCGTCTGTATGTCTCTGGAAAAATGTTCAGGTCCTCGGCCTGTGTTTTATTTTGTTTGTATTTCTGTTACCAAGTCATAGGTGTTCTTTATATAATTTCTATTATCAACCCTTTATCAGAACTACCCTTCTTATTAACCATGTATATAACATGGTTTATATTGAACACTTGATTGAAAGATTATCTGTTTTATAGCTCTATATCACGAAATATTAAAATGATCAATACAGGTAAGTTGGTTTATCCTATATGAGCATCATAACATCGCCTAAAAGCTTGAGAACACAAGTATACTTCTGCCTAGCAGTTTTTATATCATTTGAATTTTGAATTGAGTTTTATCACCTTCAGGAAGAAAAAAGGAATTGCAAACCAAAGGTAGTGGTGGCAATATGGGCAGTGCCTTGGGACCTGATTGGCATGAAGGCTTGAATCTTAAAGGAACAAAAGAGGTATGTGTTCATATACTAATTAAACATGTCTAGATGCAATTTTAAATTCTTGAACCATTCGCTGAAGACTGATTACAAATAGTCCAACAGCTGCTTGGTCACTTTGCTGAAAATCCATAGTGTTGGGGCACCTGGGTGGCTTAGTCGGTTAAGCGTCTGACTTTCACTTAGGTCATGATCTCGCGGTTCGTGGGTTCGAGCCCCGCGTCGGGCTCTGTGCTGACTGCCAGCTCAGAGCCTGGAGCCTGTTTCAGTCTGTGACTCCCTCTCTCTCTGACCCTCTCCTGCTCATGCTGTCTCTCTCTCTCTCTCTCTCCTAGAAATAAATTTAAAAAAATCCATCGTGCTAGGATAGGACCAACAGCAGCTGGCCTGGTTCCTTACCTTAAAAGATAAGCGGTCATTTAATTCATCAAAAACTGACTCTTGCCATTTTTTTTTTAAATTTTTTTTTAAATGTTTTATTTATTTCTGAGAGAGAGAGCGTGAACAGGGGAGGGTCCAAGAGAGAGAGGGAGACACAGAATCTGAAACAGGCTCTGAGCTGGCTGTCAGTACAGAGCCTGATGCAGGGCTTGGACCTATGACCGTTAGATCATGACCTGAGCCGAAGTCGGACGCTTAACTGACTGAGCCACCCAGGCGCCCCAACCCTTCTTTTTAATTCTCCAGGCACAGAGATTTCTACAATGAATATACCTGTCCTATTTTAATCTTTTCTTAAAGGTCACCTCCTATGCATTATCATATTTAAAGGTTATTAGATAAATTTTAAATACATATTTAATACCTTAATTAGATAAGAAGATGATTTGCTTTTATTCATTTTATTAAGTATTTCTGCTTTTAAATAAGTCTGATATTTAAATACTGTTAGAAGCATACACAGTTTTTATTACTGTGTCTGATTTCTTTTCAGCCTCAGGTAGTTTGGAGGGGAGCTGGTTTCATGTTGTATCTCATTTTTGTGATTATGCAAAATCAGTTCTTCGTGTACCTTTGGATCCTAAGATTAGTAGTGTTTTTAAACTGAGAGCCTCAGCAGTTTGGTTCAGTGATGTTATCTCCTACATACTTGGTACTTATTAAGGTTCTGGGATAGAATAGTAAGTATGTCGACATAGACCTGCCCTCAAGAGGCTTTTGTAGTCTAGCAGTTGTCATTTTTAGAAAATGTATTTGTAATTACCAGTGAGGCTGTACTAAAAAGCATGCCCTTCGTGTTACCTGTCAATGCAGCTATTTGTTCTAAGTTCTGAATGGATTTCTTCTTACTGCCTTCACAAACAGAAGTTAACAAGATGTGCATCCAGTGTGTTTTCATTTGTATTACAAGAATTGTTTTTTCCATATATTTCTACAAGTGTATTGTAAAATTTTTTTTATCATCAGTAACCCAAGTCCATCTTTTTGGAAGTATTATGGTAACCACTATTTCTTTTAGTTTTCTCATAAGATTCACATTGAAACTACGTGTGAAGTAAAGAAAATCTACCTTCAGGAAGAATTTAGAATTTCTAAGAAAAAGTCCTTGCCTTTTCCGAGAGACCATCATAAGCAGTCAGTCACAACTGATGAAGGTAAGTAATTAAGAAAAAATGGAATAACCACTAATTTAAAAGGAGGGAAACTTGAACATAAAAAGTAAACATGAGTGGCACCTCAGTGGCTCAGTTGGTTCAGCGTGTGACTTTGGCTTAGGTCATGATCTCACAGTTTGTGAGTTTGAGCCTCACAGCGGGCTGGCTCTGTGCTGACACCTCAGAGCCTGGAGCCTGTCTTCAGATTCTCTGTCTCCCTGTCTCTCTTCCCCTCCCCCACTCACCTTCTGTGTCTCTCCTTCAAAAATTAACTTAAAGAAAAAAAAGTAAACCTGAAACCATTAATAATGTAAGTCATTTCCTTTTCACTACTTAATCTTCAAGTTCCCTAATAATTTGTGTAGAGAGCATATCTTAACACAGGGTTCATGGTGTTTTGACCACCACAACTCTGTGAGTCAGAGTATCTTGCAGATCAAAATAAATAGAAACTAAAAAAAAACTTTATGCTCTCAGAGATGAAGTGACTTTCCCCAAATCAAACAGATTGAAAATCTGTAAATTTGGGACTGAGAAACAGATCTAATTCCTATTCCACACCTCCTATCAGAACTACCACAATTTGAAGAAATAGAATCAGCTAAACTAGTCTATAATATTCCATTGTTTTGAATTCGTTGAATTTTTCCATGGAAAGAGTTAATGTTAGTTTGACTAAGAATAGTAAGGAATAACACTGAAAAATGAGTAATGTAGTTGGACTAAACTCTCTGGAGTATAATGTATTAATATTTTTAGAGAAAAATTATAAAGTGGTTATCAATTTAAATGTATTTTGTTAGAAAAGTTGTAGGTCTAAATTTGAAGGAAAAGTTTAGAATGTCATAATTCTGTAAGTATTCCCAAAACAAGGAGACAATGTTGATTGTATTCCAATTGTTTGAGCAAATGTGCCTTATAAAAATTATTAAGCTGTGTTGTTTTCAAGTACTCTCCTGCTGTTTTCTTTCACTCCTTATTCAAGGCATTATATTCACATAATGCTATGATAACCCGTGGTGATTACATTGAAGAGTAAAGATTTTATTTGTTTTGTTTTGTTTTAGAGGTATGGCCTGTATATGTGGAATTGACCAATGAAAAGATATACGGCTGCGATTTCGTTGTCAGTGCTACAGGAGTTACACCAAACATAGAACCTTTTCTCAGTGGTAACAATGTAAGGTGAAGTTTCTTTGTCCTGTTGTGAATATTTTCATATTTATGAGATTTAATTTTCAACATAACTGTTCATTGTTCTAGTGTAAAACTGTAACTTAAGGAAGCTGAAAACAATTTAGATCATATTCATGTTTGGATTTCAGTATTTCTTATTGCCTAAAGTCCTTAAGCAGCTTACATCCCAGCATAAGTGTCATCACTGATAGGACATAATGCGCATTTCAGTTGTACAAAGGTTGGTAAGAGACTGACACCTGTGGATTCTTACAAGTGATTCTTTTAGAGAAACTATTTTAAATTTTTTGCCTTTTAGCATTTGAAGCTCACAAAACAGGAATAGTGTAATTATGAGTGGGGTAGTCATATGGTTACTAAGTGTTCTTGATGTTGAAAGTCTAAGAACTTTTTAGTTGGTCTGTCTTAGTAGAATTTCGATTCCCTGGAAATTCAGCTGAGTTGTCTAAACTTTCAGCTATTTTTGCCTTCCCATTAAAAATCAGCATACCAAGGTGTAAAAATGTGACTTGTTCTTTTACTTTAGAATGACAATGGCATCTCATTTCTCTTCTCATGTATTCTCATAAGGAACATTGTTTAGTTTGATGTAGGAGAAGATGGTGGCCTGAAAGTGGATGATCACATGCACACGTCTGTCTCTGACATCTACGCGGCAGGTGATGTCTGCACTGCATCCTGGCAGCCCAGCCCAGTCTGGCAGCAGGTAAGCCGGCATCCGTGGTCACATCTTATCAGACAGTCCATCTGGTGGTAAAGGAGTGGCTACCAGCAAATCTAAATATCTGGTTTTCTAACTTCTTTAAGTAAGAAGCTATCATGGAGTTTTTTGTGACAGTTAAAGAATTTTTCCCTTTTGATAAGTTATTATATAGTGACGAAACAGATTGGGATATCTTGTAACTTAAAAAGAATTATGGGCTGTTACTTCGCTTTTATTTCCAGGAACTTATCAGCGCTGTCCAGTGGAACTTTATGCAAGGACAGAAATGTTCTGTTCCTTTGCAGTGTCCAGTCAGGTCGTCACTAACTACATATCTCTTGAGCACCTAAGTTTAAATAGCTACATGTATCTAGTGTCTGCCAGACTGGACAGCACAGCTCTAGATTAATAAATAATTACTGAGGTATAAACCATGTAGATAAATGATGACCCTATGGGGTCCTGATGACCCTCTTCTGTCCCTGTGGAATCATGACTGAAGAAATTCCCTGTAGTAAACAGCCTTCCTCAGCTGAACACCCCCATCCAGCTGGATATAGACTCCTCCTGCCCCCACAGTGTTGCTCCCTCCTAATGCTGGAGCAGATCCTTGAGGAAGATCCTCAGACCGTGGTCATAGGTGAGGTGGTCCCAGGGGGAGCAGAGACACAGCAGATGTTACCGATAAAAGAACCAGCTCCACAGGTAGGGATATTACTCCTTCAGGTCAACCACAGAGTGTGAAGTAGCAGAAGAGCTAGATGTATTTTAAGAGGCAGTTTCATTACTGTGTGTGTTTCTGCCTACAGCAGAGTCTTTTAAGCCTGGGGGTGCCTAGGTGGTTTAGTTGATTAAGCATCTGACTTCAAGTCATGATCTCGCGATTCGCGAGTTCAAGCCCTGCATTGGGCTCTGTGCTAACAGCTCAGACCCTGCTTTGTATTCTATGTCTCCTCTCTGCCCCCCTTCCGTGCTTTGTCTCTCTAAAAGTAAATATTACAGTTTTTTTTTTAAAAGAGTGCTAACAGCCTGTTTCTAAAATGCTAGCTTGTTTTCAGTTTTATCTGTGACATAGCTGTCATAAACTGAGTTTGTGGGATTTTTTTTTTTAACACTTTTAAACCCTCTAGCATAAATTTATCCTTAATGGGTATCATAAACTGGTATAGGCCATCCAAAAATAGGTATCTCTTGAGTGAATCTAACAGATCTTGTGTCTTAATTTTCAGAAGCAGTAAATAAGGACACTAATTAATGTGTTTTACATAGTCCAAGACACAAACTGAAGGGACCTTGAAGCTGATATACATTAAGTAATGGTCCAGCAGTATAATACTGCAGGCTACTTCTGTTAACCATTCTAGTATCCTGCTCAGTTTACTCTGCTCCTTACCACAGACTGCCAATCACTTCATCAAATCTACCTTGTTTATGTTTATAGAGGAGACTGAATTTTTTAAAATCTATCAGAAATAATTGTATTAGTTTTGCACAGAAAAGGATATTACTGATTGCTTAGTGTATTTAAATCTCTTAATAGCCATTAAATAGGTGGTATACATTTATGTTTCAGGTGAAGAAACTGAGGCTCAGTTAATTCAGTAAAAATCAAAAGTTACATATGTAGAAGAGTTGATATTTAAATCTCTTGACTCCCAAGGCCATTGTTCTATCCAGGATCACTAATGTAAGGGAAGAATTCAGAATGAATTCCCAGCATTGGTTGGTGAAATCTGGTAAGATTTCATGAGGCTCTTAGGACACCAACTGATATATGGATCTGCCTGACTACTAAGGTTTTACTGCAGAAGAAGCCTTAACTATATAGCACCAAAATCTAAGGCATAGGAAAAGGAATGAGTTTTTCAGTGATAATTTCTCATCTCTATTTATGCTGATGATAAACTTACTCTGCAGGAGGAGACCAGTTAATTAGTAGTAGTCTTCCCTGGTGTACCCTGAAAATGTTTTAGTTATTTGTTACAGTTTTTTGAAACATAGAGTTGGTATCATCCTTTAATTTTACGGCAGTGATTTGGATAGGATTCTCAAATAGCTGAACCAGTTTTGGTTAGTGTGGACTGGTGATTGCTTCCATGGTAAAGACAGTCCAACTAGTCATCTGGCTAGCTAGATCCACCCAGTCTCAAGGACTGTCAATATTGAACCCCTTTAAGGAATTCTGTAAGGTTAAGGTACTAGCATTTTTTGAGTAAGGACAATATACCTCTCAACATTTTTTTATTTCAGATGAGGCTGTGGACCCAGGCTAGACAGATGGGATGGTACGCAGCCAAGTGCATGGCTGCAGCTACTTTAGGACACTCTATTGACATGGACTTCAGCTTTGAACTTTTTGCTCATGTAACAAAATTCTTTAACTATAAGGTAAGATAAGCAAATTAGTGCCTTTTTCTGCTTGTTAGTCTTGAACTGTGTAACTTCATCATTTGAGTAAATATGTGGTTTTAGTTATTTTACAAAAAAATGACATATTTCTTACACATCAGTACCTAGAATTACTATTGGTCCTAATTCTTAATCACCACATACCTCCCTACTATACTGTTTTATAGTTAAGGGTGGGGGAGGGCATCTCTTCTAGACTTATTCGCTATTGGTGCATTTCATTTGAGATCCATGCTTGCCTTGTAAGGAGAAATAATAGCTATCGTACTCAATGAACCAGGTACTTTGCCAGACTTAATTAACTGTTTTACTCCGAGGCAAGTTTTTTCTTCATAACTTATCCTACATATTTGTTAATTCACTAGATATACTGAATGTTCATATAGATTGTGTGCTAGTGTCATCTGTACAATAAATGCAATGCCATTGGACACTCCCCAGTTTTTGTGAATAGGTTTTTCTGCTGGCCATTCTAGCATAACACAGTATAGCTACATAAAGTATTTCTATTTGTACTTTATCCCTACATTTAGGTTGTATTGCTGGGAAAATACAACGCACAGGGCTTAGGTTCAGATCATGAATTAATGCTGAGATGCACCAAAGGACAGGAATACGTCAAAGTCGTCATGCTGAATGGGCGCATGATGGGAGCAGTCTTGATTGGTGAAACTGACTTAGAAGAAACCTTTGAGAACTTAATTTTAAATCAGATGGATCTTTCATCATATGGAGAAGATCTGCTGGATCCAAATATTGATCTAGAAGATTATTTTGATTAAAAAAAAAAAAAACCTTTCAAGAACTACATACCGTTCCAAATAAGAGAAAGTCACAATAAGGTAAATGACTGCACTGATTTAATAGAAGTGATAATGATTTCAGGGGCAAAAGTTTTAAAATATATTTTTTTCCACCATAAATTTACATTAAGTGCTAGGTTTTAAGTAACTCTTCTGATTTAGCTGTGGGGCAGATTCAGCTAGGTTGTGATCTACTTAGCCAACAGCTTGGTCTGGTATAACAGCATCGTGCTGATTGAAATATTACAGAGAGTTGTGGTTTCAAGAGGCTTTTTGTTTTTTACTTACTACTATCATTTGCATTGATATTCCTTTTGCAGTTGGATTCTAAAGCTGTTAAGAGCTGAAATCACTCCCTTTGTAATAAACCTATATAAAATACTCCATGTGATAACACTGCTATCGAAAGTTATGTAAAAAAAAAATACAATTAAATATATCAAGGTGTGAACTTAAGTATTTTACATTTTTCTCATTTCGTCAATTTTTATAAATCATGATCTCAAATGTTCAAGTCTTCAATATTAATAAAATTGCCTTAAATTACAAAATACTGGTATATACACACATATAATATTTTCTTGGAAAATTTAGAAACACTCTGGTCTTAGATTGTTGGCAGACTTCTGGAAGTTACCTGAATTTTTTTCTTCCCTCCTTTTATCAGCTCCTTATCAGTCCTTCAGAGTGACAAGTTTGAAGCGATTCAGTCTACAAATAAAAACCAAACACTCTGGTCAAAACTCAGCTATTCCATTTTCTCTGCAGATTAATAATCCCCTATATTAGTTAGCTCATTAAGTGTTGGTAGCTTAGTTTTTTATCTTCAAATACGAGCCCTATCTGGAAGGGATTGGTGTCTGAGAAACCCTCATCTACAGACACAGGGTGCATGGTTTTACAGGCTTGAGAGTGCTGTTGGTTTTCAACCTTTGCTACACAGGGAGACTTCTCAACCAGTGTTGATCACAACGAATATTGTGAAGAATCAGGTACTCTGCCTACTTCAGGATCTTGATTAGATCTCTGCAGTATGCTGTTACCTTCTTTCACATGCTATAATGAGATAGATAGGCAACGAGGATTTAGGAATTACAAGGACAGGCTATTCTAGTTGTTAAACTGGCTTAAAATGAGTCCTCAACATGAGCCACCCTAAACACTGATATAGTCTCTGTAAGACATTGTTGAATTTACAGTGACGCAAAGAAAATAACCCGGTTACCACAAAGCCTTTAGAGAGGCTCTAGGAACCAGAATGTCTGCCAGAGACCACTGAGAGATACTTAGAATCAGTCTATTCTTCATATTTAGCTGATTTGTGGTCATTTAGCAATGTTCTAGAAACGGTGGCTTCCCAGGTACACAAGAAATGTCATCAGATATTCCCAACTAGTGATTCTAGCACCCTGATACATATATCAGACTCTTGTTAACTGGTGACTATACCACAATATAATAAACTCCTAAGTTTCTCTAGCTGCAAAGTTAAAACTGTAGTTATCTTCATGCACCCAGGTGTCGGAACTCTGTGAGGGGGAACTGGTTAGTAGCTCTTCAGATACAACATACACGCAGGATGAAAAAAAGTTAAAATACAGCACCAAAACACTGCTGTATTAGTGTCTAATGAGTGATTAGCCATTATCTGGTTTAAAAATAATTCACTATAATACCTTTTGCATTAAATTTCTCTTCCCAGTCACTATAAATGCCTAGAGATTAGCCTTTTTTTATATATAAATAGCACTTCCATTCAGAGGGTTGAAACTTTCCCTTTCATTTCTTAAAAAGTTAACATGCCCTTAGTACAGCAATTTACATCCATACACACACCACTTATCCCATTTTATTATTTTTATTGTTTTAAAACTTTGTTACTTTTGAATCTAGAAAAGAATCTAGAAAATGCTATTCACAGCTTGGTTAATGTTTTAAATCCATGATGGGATCTAATAATTCTCCCATGTAGTCCTAGCTATATATATTAGATTGTAAAGATTTAAAAACAATGAACCAGGGGGCGTTCCAGTCCAAGATATCAACCTAGGAAGATCCTGGATTGGGCACACCAAATCTACACCTATTTATAGGCAACTCCTCCTGAAGAACTGAGGACTGACTGGACAGCTTCCGTACAACAGAAGATAGACCACACGCAGAACAGCAACGAGGACTGACACATGGTAACCAAGGGTACCCCGCCCCTGATGCTGCAAACTGCAGTGGGGAGAATAGTAATGAGGTACCAGGAGCAGATTCATCTACCCTGGGCCACAGAAAATAAAACCCATGGCTTAAAAGAGCAACAAGAATATAAAGGAACTAGCCCTTGAACCCTGCTAAATGGTAGGGGCGCTGCTGCAACCCCCTCTGGGTTGGAAGGTCTATTATGTGCACAGCTTATGCACCCTCTCACCACCTTGACAGCATAGATGGGAGCAGGGTCCAGGTGTCCTAACCAGCCCACCACCTCAGTGAGCTCTGACACCAGCCCCGGCTGTCCCACCAGGGCAGCCCCATGGTGGTGCACACCAGGAAGCCCTGGCCTGCGCTCACTCCAGCTCCCCCCGTCTCCCCACATGGAGGCAGCCACAAAGCACATTGGAACACTTCAGGCCAGCACCACTTTGGCCTCAGACAGCTTTCTAGGACACCCCTGGCTAAGGCCTTTTTTCAGCTCCAGCTGCCCTGCCAGGACACCCTGGCTTAACACCCACACTTCAGCTTCCTTCCAGGGCACCGACCATACAGAGAGCCCTAGGGTGACCCCAGCTGATGCCCCTTTCAGTTATAACTGCCCAAGTTGTCCCCTGTACAAAGCACCAGTGACCAGCCCAGCCACCAACCCACCTCAGCTCCAACTGCTGCCACCAAGGTACCTCCTGCACACCCCAGAACACTCCAGCTTACACCCACTAGGGTTTCAGCCAGCATGCCCTCAGCACAGAGAATCCCATGACTACCCATGGCTTATACCCACTTCTGCATTAGCTGTCTTGCCAGGGTACCCAATGCAAAGAGCCTTACTCAGGACTCACACCTACTTAATCTCCCACTATTCCACCAGGGCAGCCCCAGCATGGGGTGCACTGCAACCCTCGGCCAATCCAGACAGCAAAAGTCACCAGATATATACAGTCAACACAGGGGACAACCACACACAAAGACCATTCCTTCAAGTTTAGGAGGAGTAGCTCTTCTGCCTAATTCACAGAAACAAACACAAAGAGAGACAGAGGAATGTGCTCTGAATGAGAAAAAAAACAAAAAACTAAACCTCAGAAAAAGACATTAATGAAATGGAGATAAGCAATATGCCTGATGAAGAATTTAATTGGTCATAAAGATGTTCACTGGACTATAGAAGAGTGGAAGAACTCCATGGGAACATTGTTAACAAAGAACTGGAAAATATAAACCAATCAGAGTTGAAGAATACAACCGAAATGAAAAATACACTAAAGGGAATCAAAAGTAGATTAATGACTCAGAAGAATGATGCAGAAGATGGAGTTATGGAAAACAGCCAAACTGAACAGCCAAAATAAGTAATATTTTTTTCTTAAGTAAACTCTGCCCAGCATGAGACTTGAACTCATGACTCCTTGATCAAGAGTCGCATGTTCCACCCACTGAGCCAGTCAGGTGCCCCCCACCCTACCCAATATAAAGAATTTTTTTTTTTTTTCTAGGAGAGAGAGAGACAGCATGAGCAGGGGAGGGTCAGAGAGAGAGGGAGTCACAGACTGAAACAGGCTCCAGGCTCTGAGCTGGCAGTCAGCACATAGCCCTACGTGGGGCTCTAACCCACGAACCTCGAGATCATGACCTAAGCGAAAGTCGGACGCTTAACGGACTAAGCCACCCAGGCGCCCCAAGAATTTTTTAAAATGAGGATAGGTTAAGGGATCTGTTGGACAACATCTAGTGAACATTCATATTATAAAGATCCCAGAAGGAGAGAAGGGCAGAAAACTTATTTGAAGAAATAATAGCTGGAAACTTCCCTAACCTAGGGAAGGAAATAGACATCCAGATTCAGGAAGCCTTTTAGAGTCCCCCTAAGATGAACTCATGGAGGCCCACACCACAACACGTAATTAAACTGTCAAAGGCTAAAGAGAGAATTGTAATAGCAAGAGAGAGAAGGAAACCCCATAAGGCAATCAGCTCATTTTTCAGCAGAAACTTTGCAGGCCAGAAGAGAGTGGCATTATACAATCCTAGGTCCTAAAGGGGCTGGGGGGGAAGCCCTACAATCAAGAATACCTGACAAGATTATCATTCAGAACTGAAGGAGAAGGAGTTCCCAAAACAAGGAGGAATTCATCGCCACTAAACTGGCCTTAAAAGAAATGCAAAAGGGACTTCTTTAAATGGAAAAGAAAAAACCACTAGACATAAGGAAGCTATATATAAAAGATGTAAAACTGGCAACATATACATAAACCGTGGAAAGGAGAGTGAAAAGGAAGTTTTTAGAATGTGTTATAAATGCCTGTCAATTCAGTGTAGATTGCTTTATATTTAGGATGTTCTTTATAAAGCTCATGATAACCACAATCCAAAACCAAATTAGATTAAAAGAAAATTAAATTTAAGAAGACTGCATCTTTTCTGACCACAACAGTATGAAACTAGAAATCAATCTAAAGAAAAAAACAAAAAAATATAAATGTCGATGGTAAACAACATACTTCTACACAACCAATGGGTTAACAAAGAAATTTTAAAATACATGGAGACAAAGGGAAATGAAAACACAATGGTTCGAAATCTTTGGGGCACAGCAAAAGCTGTCCTAAGCAATTTAGTGCAATAGAAGCCTACCTCAAACAACAAGAAATTTAACCTTATGCCCAAAGGAAATAGAAAAAGGACAAAACCCAAGGGAAGTGGAAGGAAGGATATAATGAAGATTAAAGCAGAAGTAAATGAAATAAAGACTTAAAAAAATAAAGGAAACCAAGAAGTGGTATTTTGACAAGACAGATGAAATTGATAAGCCTTTACCCAGATTCATCAAGAAAAAATGAGAGGACTCAAAATCAGAAATGGAGGAGAAGGAACAACTGACACCACAGAAATACGAAAGACTGTAAGAGTATTATGAAAAACTATATGCCAACAATTGGAAAACCTAGAAGAAATAGGTAAATTCCTAGAAACCTATAATTTTCCGAAACTGAATAAGGGAAAATGGAAGTCTGAACAGACCAATTATTAGTAACAATACAAAAACTACCAATAAGGGACCAAGACCAGATGGATTCATAGATAAATTCTACCCACCACTTAAAAAAAAGTTAATGCCCTATCTCCTCAAACTATACCAAAAAAAAAAAAAAGGAAGATAAAGGAAAGCTTTTAAATACATTCCATGAGGCCAGACTCCCCCTTGATCCGAAAAACAAAGACAACAGACAAAAAGAACACGATAGGCCAATATCCCCAATGCACATAAATGCAAAAATCTTCATCAAAATATTAGCAAACCACATTTAACAGTACATTAAAAAGATCATTCATGTGGCGCCTGGATGGCTCAGTTGGTTAAGCGTCTAACTTCAGTGCAGGTCATGATCTCACGGTTGGTGGGTTCAAGCCTGGTGTTGGGCTCTGTGTTGACAGCTAGCTCAGAGCCTGGAGCCGGTTTCCGATTCTGTGTCTCCCTCTCATTCTGACCCTCCCCTGCTTGCTCGCTCGCTCACTCAGAAATAAATAAAACGTTAAATATTTTTTTTCAAAAAAGGATCATTCATAATCAAGTGGAATTGATTCTGGGGATACATGGATAATTCAATATTGGCAAATCAATTACACATTTATGAGAGGAAGGGGCACCTGGGTGGCTCAGTCACTTAGGCGTCCGACTTCAGCTCAGGTCATGATCTCACAGTTCGTGGGTTTAAGCCCCACACTGGGCTCTGTGTTGACAGCCAGCTCAGAGACTGGAGCCTGTTTCAGATTCTGTATCTCCCTCTCTATATGATCCTCCCCTGCTCACGCTGTCTCTCTCTCTCTCAGAAATAAATAAAAACATTTAAAAAATAAAAAAAAAAAAGGAAGAGTAAAAACCTTATGATCATCTCAATAGATGCAAAAAAGCATTTAACAAAATTCAACATCTGCTTATGCTAAAAACTCAACAAAGTGAGTTTAGAGGGAACATACCTCAACATAATAAAGTTAATACATGAAAAATTTGCAGCTTATACTTGATGAAAAACTGGGAGTTTCTCCACTATACTCAGGAACGAGACAAGGATGTTCACTCTCATCACTTTTGTCTAACATAGTACTGGAAGTACTAGCCACAGCAATCAGACAAGAAATAAAAGAAACCCATAGTTGTAAGGAAAAAGTTAAAATGCCACTATATGCAGGTGACAAGAACTATGCAAAGAAAACCCTAAAGACTCCACCAAAAACTATTAGAATAAGTGAATTCAGTAAAGTTGCAGGATACAAAATTAATACACAAATCAGTTATGTTTCTATACTCTAATACTGAAGTAGCAGAAAGATCAAATTAACACAATTCCATTTATAATTGCACCACACATAATAAAATACCCAGGAATAAACTTAACCAAGAAGGTGAAAGAACGTGTACTCTAATAAAAGAAACAATGATGAAAGAAATTAAAGGTGACATATGCAAATGGAAAGATAGTCCATGCTCATGGATTGGAAAATTCCTACTACACGAAGCAGTCTATAGATTCAGTGCAATCTCTGTCAAAATACCAACAGCATTTTTTCATAGAACTAAAATAATCCTAAAATTTGTATGGAACCACAGAAGACCTCAAATAGCCAAAGAAATCTTGAGGAAGAGGAACAAAGCTAGATTTCATATCCCAGATTTCAAGATACAGTAGAAAACTATAATAACCAAAACAGTATGTTACTACCACAAAAAAAGATGCAGATCAATGGGACAGAACAGACAGCCCAGAAATAAATCCACACTTATATGGTCAATTAATCTATGACACAGAATGCAAGAATATACAATAAAGAAAAAGTCTGTACAATAAATAGTGTTGGGAAAACTGGACAGCTACATGCAAAGACTGAAACTGAACCACTTTCTTACACCATACACAGAACCAAACTCAAAATGGAATAAAGACCTAAATGTGAGACCTGAAACCATAAAATGCCTGAAGAGAACATTAGGTAGTAATTTCTTTAACATCAGCCATAGTAAAATTTTTCTGAATATGTCTCCTACCACAAAAAAAAAACAAAGCAAAAAATCAATTATTGGCTCCACACCAAAAAAGCTTTTCCAGAATGAAGAAAATCATCAACAAAACTAAAAGGTAACTTATTGAATGGGAGAAGATATTTGCAAATGACATATCCAATAAAGGGTTAGTATCCAACCTATGTAAAGAACTTATAAACTCAACACCAAAAAAGCCAAATAATCCAATTAAAAAATGGGCAGAAGACCTGAATAGACTTTTTTCCAAAGAAGACCTACAAATAGCCAACAGACACATGAAAAGAGGCTCACCATCACTAATCATCAGGGAAATGCAAACCAAAACCACAACGTGGGATCACTTCACACCTTGCCAGAATGGTTAAAATCAAAAACACAAGAAGCAAGTGTTGGTGAGGATGGGGAGAAACGAATCCTTGTGCACTGTTGATGGCAATGCAAATTGGTGCAGTCACTGTGGAAAACAGTATGGAAGTTCCTCAAAACATTAAAAATAGACTTACCATATGATCCAGTAATTCCACTACCAAGTATTTACCCAAAGAAAACGAAAACACTAATTTGGAAATATCTATGCAACCCTCTTTTGACAGCCAAGATATGGAAGCAACTCAAGTGTCCATTGACAGATGAATGGATAAAGAAGATATGGTATCTATTCACAATGGAATATTAGCCATAAAAAAGAAAGAGATCTTGCTATTTGTAACAACATGAATGGAGCGAGAGGACATTATGCAAAATAAGTCAAAGACAAATGCCATAGGATTTCACTTATATGTAGAATCTAAGAAACAAAGGATAAACAAAACCCAGAAACTGACCTATAAATACAGAACACAAAGTGATGTTTGCAAGAGAGGAGAGAAGGTAAAATGGGTGAAGGAGAGTGGGAGATTCAGGCTTAACAGTAATGGAATGAATACGTAATGGGGATGAAAGGTACAGCACAGGGAATATAGTCAATGGTATTATAATTGCACTATATGGGGACGGATGGTAGCCACACTTGTAGTGGGCACAGCATAATGTATAGCCTTACCAAACACCTGAAAATAACTTTATATGTCAACGTACTTCAGTTAGAAAAAAGGAAACTCAACAAATGCCTTTACATCAATTATCACACATTTTCTTGCATGCTTCTGAATTCCATAGTTCATCAAAATGTTGAGCTATCAATACACAGTGACATTGCAAACACATTTTGAGATAAAAATTATTAAGTGACCGAATAAGTTTTAAGAATTCATAATTCAAAACACAGTTATATATCCTATTCTTTTCCTATTGCTATCATAACATTACCATAAACTTAGTGGCTTAAACAAATTTATTATCTTACATTTCTATAGGTTAGAAGTCTGACATGGGTCTCCCTGGATTAAAATCAAGGCGTCAACAGGGATGGATTTCCTTTGGAGGCTCTGGGGAAGAATCTGTTTCCTTGTCCTTTCCAGTTTCTGGAGACTGCCTTAAATTCCTTGGTTAATGCCCCCCTTTACCCCATCTTCAAAGCCAATGAGTATCATTCTGACCTTTCCTGCTTCCTTCCACATTTAAGGACCCTTGTGATTATACCGGACCCACCCAAACAACCCAGGGTTATATCCATATTTTAAGGTTGATTGTCAACCTTAATTCCATTTGCAATGTTAATTCCCTTTTGCCATGGAAGGTAACTTACAGTTTCCAGGAATCTGAATGTAGACATCTTTGGGGGACTGGTTTTCTGCTCACCACATATAATTTTTTTCCATATGTACCCTAAACATTGATTTTGAAATTGTCAGATTCACTTCAAGATTCAGTATTTTGCAACTATTAAATAATCTTCCTGAATAGCAAAGTAGTTTCTTGTATTTTGCAGTATCAGTTTCACTCTAAACCACAAAATGTACTTCTTGGGGGGTCTACTGGATATCTAATGAAACTTTCATTTTCCTATTTAACTAGATGATTGTGCCATCTATAGGAAAGAAATGACATTTTTGTCCAGTTACTGCTTATCAGTTCAAAATTTTTGAGTCGTATAAAGATGACTAATACTAAGAAGCCATCAGGGAACTATATGGTCTCATTAAAATCACCCTAAATGGACTTAAATTTATTTCTTAAGCAGAAACTTAACTCTGTTCTTAATTATTTCATCAACCCATCAGCTGGTGACATGGTACATTACTAAGCTCAATTCTCAAAATGCCAAAATTATAAAGCATGTAGCTATATGCCAGTGCCAGAGAGAAAAGGCTTACATTCATTGTCAATTTATATCAAAACTTTCCATAAAAGGGGGGATGGATGAAATAGGATTAAGAGGTACAATCTTCTAGTATAAAATAAAGATGACGGGGAAGTAATGTACAGCAGAGGGAATACAGTCCATAATATTGTACCAACTCTGTAGGGTGACAGAGGGTAACTAGACTTATTGTGGTGATGACCATTTTGTAATGTATGAGAATACTGGATCACTATGTTGTAAACCTGAAATTAATACAATATTCTATTTCAATTATTCTTCAATTTAAAAAATTAGCATCTCAGTATACTTGTTTCACTTAAAAGAAAAACTCCAAAAAAATCATTTTGGAGGATCATCACATAGAGAGAGAATATTTTATTGAATTAATGCAAATCCTGAGGATTCATATACTGGTTCCCACCCTTCAAATACTTCTTTTTACAGATTTATACTTGATACTCTACCAGTGTATTTACTTACTGAACAAGTACTCAAAGTAATTTCCTAGACTTTCATACTGTGCATATGTTTAAATTCAAATAAATAAATTAAAAAAGTTATGAAAAGGTATGTGACTTACTTGCTTATGTTTTGACAGTATGACACCATCTCATAAAGGTTCTGTTGTCCCACATTTTCCATCACCACCATTCAACTTATTCTGAATATATCTCCAAAGCTATAATACAAAATACAGTCTGCCCTCATGTCATCTTGGCCTGTAGTGTGAGAAATCTTGAGATTGCACAACTACCTGGAAAATTCAAAATTTGCAAAAATATATATAGAAAATCAGATGGCAATGCTTTACAGTCTAAATATATCACATCTAGAAAGTTCAGAGACGTGAAAGTTAATTTGTATTAGCTTCTCTCAAATTATAAAAAGAATGACTAGAAACTTAATCCACTTTATAAGTTAAAAAATATATACATAAGTAATCCAGTTATTGAAGTTATAGATTAAAAACCACTAATTAAAAATTCAGAAGGCAAAGATGGACATCAAATTATCTTAGCAAACAGAGGAAACAATTCATAACATTCCAATATAAGTAAAGTAAGCATGTAAGTAAAAAACTGCAAAAAAAATGACTTCATTGTTCTAAAAATACTAGCTAATAAAGATTCAGAATACAGAATTACTAAACATAGTGTGCTCTTTAGAAAAACCCTGTTAAAAGTTACTTCTGGATAGGAGTTATACATACCTGCATATCCTTGGTAATAATTTTCAATAGATTTACTCAATGATGAATAACAAACCACCCGTCCCCTTTACCAATTCCCATATCAAATGGAATGTGGCCACTACTGTCTTTATACTTTATACTTTATTTATTTTTTATTTATTTTTATACTTTATGTTAATTAAATCAAGATGAAATGTTTTTAAGTGTTAATTAAGCTTCTATTGAAGCTATATACTTAACCTGAATTTCACTGGCTGATCATCAGTCTTATCTTCTGGTTCCACATTGGCATGGTATGCACCTGCTTGAATTTCCCAGTTTCTGTAAACTAACTGTAACTTGCTCAGAGTCTTTCCAAGAAAAGCAATATATGATTCCTGTAGCAAATATGACCAATTGATAGATACAGTATATACTGGAAAGATCATTTTTAACACATAAATTCAAGATACTGATTAATACAATGCATGGAACATTTAGGAAAAATGCCAATGTCCTGAACACATAATGACTTTCTGATATAATTCAAGACTTGATCAGCAGCTTGCTCTAAAGCAGAAATAAGCTGTGGGCCACCAGTTTTGGTTTCTATTACCTTTTTTTTCTCCCAAATATGATGTGAAAAGTTTCATATGCAAAGAAGTTTGGGGACCACTGCACTAAACAAAGTTGAACAGGTTTCTCTCTCTTTGCAGGGCTGGCCAGAACTGCTAATGTGCTGATATACCCTGTGAAGCTCCAGGGGGATGAATAGCTGTAGCCTTTCTCAAATTTGACCCTGGAGCTCCTGTTACCCTGAGTCCCCATTAATGTTTCCTGAAAATCTGTCGAACAACTTTGAAATGCTACCTTTCCACAAACTCTGTGCTTCAGTAATGCTCATCTGTGCATTAATCCAGGAAAGATAAAGAGATACTCTCAAGTCTATGTATAGTTACCTCATTCAGTGTGTACTATTTATTCTTCAATGTGTCCTTTGCTATCAAGGACTGTATTTTACATACTTGGAGAAAATCACTGTTTAACCTTCTATCTTATACATAGTGGATAATTACCAAATATGTGCTGTTGATAATTAGCATTATGTCATTAGGTCTACTATTTAAAACAATTAGGTGCAAATAAAAAAAATAATAAATCAGTTTTAGGAGTCTTATGATCTGTCCCATTGGCAAAAGACACACCCAGTGTCTAAGATCACCAAGCAAATTAATTTTATCAAAACATTTTCAAGTATGTGCTGCCATGCACTAATATTTTTGGTTGCTTATCATTCATCAGTATATCAGTGTAATATTATTTTTTGAAAGTTCTCTCTCAATCTTCAAAGTTGGATGGGTTTTGTTTTTAAAGAATTTTATGTCTTTTTTTTAAGGTTTTTTTTTTAAATGTTTTTTATTTATTTCTGAGAGAGAGAGAGAGAGACACAGAAGCTGAAGCAGGCTCCAGGCTCTGAGCTAGCTGTCAGCAAAGAGCCCAATGTGGGGCTCGAACCCACAGGCTGTGAGATCATGACCTGAGCCGAAGTCGGACGCCTAACAACTGAGCCACCCAGGCGCCCCCGTCTTTATTTTGAGAGACAGAGACAGAGAGGGAGCGGATGAGGGGCAGACAAGAGAGGGAGACACAGGATTTAAAGCAGGCTCCAGGCTCTGAGCTATCAGCACAGAGCCCGATGCAGGGCTAGAACCCACGGACTTTGAGATCATGACCTGAGCCGAAGTCGGACCCTTAACCGACTGAACCACCCAGGCGCCCCAAAGTTGGTGTTTTATATTACTCTCAAAAAAGAACTCTACAATATCCCTGATAATATCTGCCAAATCTAAGAAAAAGCTAACTTATTACAAAGTAAATTAATGAGTACCATCCATGTAGCTATTTACCTACAACTTTCAGGGTGCGGATCTTTAATGGGCATAGTGCTTTTTCTTTTACCTTTCAATCAATCGCCTCCCCTGACCCTGCCACCTCCCAGACTCTTCCTGATCCTTAGTTCTGAATTTACCAGAGTTGACGAGGCACAGAGCAGTGAACAACTTGTAAAGATAGAGACCTTTTTATTTTCTGATGCTACTTTTATAAAAACATAAACCATGCCATAAATAACTTAAATGAAAACTCAGAAAAATATTAAATCTATTCTTAGAAGGACTAGAAAGAAACAAACAGTTGTTATATAATCTAAACAGAATACTAGCAAATCTTTAATGGCATATTAATTGTGTATTATTTCATAATTATCTTCAATAAAGAGGTCATTAGGATTCTTGGTATCAATCTATGCCTTCCCTCCATCCTTGCACAAGAATGTACATAAACTGCACAAGGCAATGTCTTTTATTTAGCCTAGGAAAGGATTATGCAGCACAAGAGATATATGAAGAAAGCATTAATTATTTGCTTATAATCACCTTCTGTTTTAAAAACTTTTAAACAGTTGTTAGTTATGTAAATAAACATAATGAAAAGGTAACCTCAGGGAGCCTGGGTGGCTCACAGTCAGTTAAGTGTCTGACTTTTTATTTCAGCTTATTCATTATTTCACAATTCTTAAGTTTGAGCTCTGCACTTGGATCCGTGCTCACAGTGCAGAGCCTGGTTGGGATTCTCTCTCTCTCTCTCTCTCTCTCTCTCTCCACGTCCCCCCCACCTCTGCCACTCCCTTGCTTACACACATGTGCTCTCTCTCTCCCCCAAAATAAGTAAATCAACTTAAAAAAAAAAAGGCAACCACTACTGTAATCCTTCATGGAAGTAATAAGTTGACATAAAAGTTACACACCTCATAATAAAGATTTGGCTGATTAAAACAAGCTGTGAAAACAAAACACTTTTCCACACAAAGTATTTTCTGGGCATCCTTCAAAACATGGCTCATTGAGGCTGCAGTCAGCCCGATGAGGGCCATGTCAGGGAACTGCCACTTCAAGATACCAAGTGCTTTGTAATGTGGTAAAGAAAACCTACAAAGTGGCCCACTTTCTATCCTTAAGGAGTAAATTACATCTTACCATTACACAGTTAACCAATGATCACTGTAATTCTATTTCCATAGCTAACTATATCTAATCAGCATGTGCTGTCTGGCTTTTCTAAGTAGGTAGGCTTTCGGATATTTTTAGCTGGTTGTTCAGAAATACTGTTCTTGACCATAGGTAGAAGTCCTTGTTGAAGAGAGAAAACCAAACCGTTTCCAGTAAGCTGTGCACTGTTCTACACCCTCTGACCAGTGGATTCAAGATGCAGTGGGAGTGGCCATAGTGTGAGAATCTCTTACAACAGACAAGGGATAAAAGAGGCCATCAGCTAAAACTCTTCTACCACTACTACCATGCAAGTATGGCAAATTCAGACCAGAAAACTTTTGGTGAGAGCACTAGTTTTTATAGAACTTATTTCCAGGAAATCATTCTGAGCACGTATTTGTCATCAACACTTAAATCACTAGATTAGTTGTCCTTATGTATTTAACTATTTGAAGAAAGTGGAAAAGAACTATGGTAGAAACTGCTAACTGCAAAGCTACAGGACTACGGGGGCACCTGGGTGGCTCAGTTGGTTAAGAGTCCGACTTCGGCTCAGGTCATGATCTCATGGTTCGTGGGTTTGAGCCCCGCGTCAGGCTCTGTGCTGACAGCTCAGAGCCTGGAGCCTGCTTCAGATTCTGTGTCTCCCTCTCTCTCTGCCCCTCCCCTGCTCACACTGTCTCTCTCTCTCTCCTAGAAATAAAAAAAAAAAAAAAAAAAAAAGGAAATGAGGGGAGACAAAAGAGTCTGTGCAAAGGTGAGAAGGGACAGGGTATGTTTACAGAATTGCAGCCTCTCCCTGTGGCTGGCATGCATAGAGTAAGGGGAGAACAGTGAGAGATGAGGCCAAGGAAGGAAGCACCCAGGAACCATTGGGAAGGGCCTGGCCAAGGGATTTATTTGGGTTTTATCCTGAAGGTTTTAGAAAAGAAAAATTTTTGCAGTTGGGGAGTGACCCAGTAAGGCTTAATGTGAGAAAGCTCATTCCCTTCCAGTGTGGACAAGAAATGCCAGGGAGTCTGGAAGAGGAGAAAAGTAGGAGCTCAGAGACCACCTGAGATTCCATTGATGTCGCCTCGGCAAGAGAAGTAGCTCGGTCCCTAGAGGAGTGGGCTAGCAGGAAAGGAGTATGTCCTTGGAGAAACAGAGGAGGCAGAATCACCTGGAATTAAAGATCAGTGATGTGGGGGGTCAGAGAAGAGTAAAGACTCAAGCACTCTAACATGGTGAATGCTGGTACCCTTGCCGGAGAGCTAGCACAGGAGGCCAGAGGAGCAGGGTTTCGGGGAAGGTGGTGAAGTCTGTTGGGGACATATAGCCCTGGAGATGCCTCGGAAACAGTCAAGTGGAGATGTCCAGTGGGCAGTTGCATCTGCGGGCATGGAGCCTAGGACTGAGGTCTGTGCTGGAGGTGGAGGTTGTAGGGTTCCCTACACGTGGACAGGTGTGCATGACTGTGCCATCCCAAGTGCAGATGAGAACACAGAGGATCTGGGGAAATAGCACTGAATGTGTAAGGAGCTAAGTACTGGCGGCGGGTGGACAAAACTGTGAGAGTGCTGTCACAGCACAGAAGGAGGGAGATGGCAGATTCAGGAAGGACTGTCCAGTCTCAATAAGGTGCTCAGGGGTGTCCTGGTAGGACTGGCGCCCGATGATGGTGATGGAAGGTGGGGATCCTGTCTGTTGCGAGGGGGCTGAGGAAATGGTTGTGGACAGAACGGCAGGTGCTCTTCTGTGAAGCTGGGCTGGGAGGAGAACAACTATTTTCTTTCCTTTTTTTAAGGTTGGCAATAGGCAGATCGAGGACAGGAAACCCGTGGTGGAGAGAGGGCAGGTTGAGGGAAGAGCAGATGGAATGAGGCTCCCAAGAAAACAGGAGGGAGTGGGACCAGCGTGTCATCTTACCTCCTGTTAGAGGTGGCTGTGACAGGGATGACTGGCCACTCAGAAGAAATGATGGCTGACCCTGGACAGGCCAGCTGTGCAGCCCGTACCTGGACCATGTGGTCAATAGCGCCCACTTTTACTTTCGGGAGTGCAGTGGGTTTGTGGGAGTACAGGACCAGTTCCTTCAACCATGTGCATTGGAGTGGAGTCCGGCAGGTAGGGAGTTCAGGAATTTCTATCTGAGGGGCTCCTTTTTTTTGGTGTAGTAGGAAGCAGGGTTTTCAGTGTTCTGAGGGACCTCAGGGGACCAGTGTATTTGTGAAAAAACCATCCTGAGGAGCTGGAAATAACAGGAGCACATTGTTGATCCACAGCAAGGGCTGAGCTGAATCTGAGAAGGTGAATTTGCTGGGCAGCACGCAGCACACACGTGGGGTTCTTGCTTCCCAGCAGCCTGTTCGCCAGCAGGGAGGACAGAGGCTCCAGTCCACATGAGCCCAGAGCCCCGCCGTGCAGGGCAGATGTGCCTGAGGATGGTGGGGAGGCTGAGGCCACACTTGGGCAATAACTCACACCAGCAGTCAGCTCTGCGCATGGAGACACTTACTGCAGCTTTGTTTATGAGGGCGGAGAATTGGAAATAATAAATTTCCTACAATGGGGTGTAATCCAGTAAATTACAACACATTCCAATGATGGAATATTATGTAGCCATCAAAATTTTGTTTGTGTGGAATTTTAATATGAAGGGAGAATGCTTCAATTATAAGATTAAGTCAGAAAGTCACAGAATGATGTATATTAAACATTCTCCATCACGTACTGCCGAGGAACACTTTGCATGGGTTTAAAAAAGGCTGGACACAAATATTCCATAATGGTACATGTGGGAGCTGATAGATTTCTTTATATACTTTTGCATTTTTAGAATATTCTTCAATATGTTCTTATTTTATAAAGAAAAAGATTCTTTCTACAGAAATGTATTTAAGGAAAAAATTCTTTAAACATAAGAAAGGGTGTATACAATCATAGTTTAATTTTGTCTTCTCAGAAAACCATTGTAGGGGGGCGCCTGGGTGGCTTAGTCGGTTGGGTGTCCAACTTTCGCTTAGGTCATGATCTCGCGGTTTGTGGGTTCGGGCGCTGCGTCGGGCTCTGTGCTGACTGCCAGCTCAGAGCCTGGAGCCTATTTCAGTCTGTGACTCCCTCTCTCTCTGACCCTCCCCTGCTCGTGCTGTCTCTCTCTCTCTCCTAGAAATAAATTTTAAAAAAATTTAAAAAAATTAAAAAAAGAAAAGAAAACCATTGTAGGGAGTCTCCATTCTCTCAGGACCTGACTGAGGAGCACCACCAGCATGGCCTTGTGTTTAAGAACATGGATTTTGGTGTCAGACATGCCTGAGTTCGAATCCCAGGTCTGCTACTCATCTTCAGTACCTACTTAACTATGTGGTATGACCATGGTGTGATCTCAGGCAAGCTACTTTCTCTTGGGCGTGGTTTCTTATGAAATAGGGAGCCCAATAAATGCCCCCCAGTCTCTTCTTTATAAATCCAAAACCCCAAAAGCTTGAAAACCCAGTGTCATTTCTTGAGCTTATAGCAGATTCATTTGGCTACAAAATATGACCTGAATGGACACTCCCTTCAGTGAGGATTTATAATTTTGCAGCGGGAATCTTAGCTTGTTTAATTATGGGGTGCTGCCCCAGGTCCATTGAGTATATTAGGTGATATACAGTAATATACAGGGTTTCAGAGAAGAGACTGAACCAGAGGACCTTACTTGGAGCGTATTGTAGAATTAAATCAATTATGACTGTAGGGTGCCTAGCCCAATTCCTGGCATGGAGTAATGCTCTGTGAGGTTGGCTGTGATCATTATTGACATTCTAATTATTCTTAGACCTTCACTAAGTAGAGTGTATGATTTCTGCTTGCCCTGTTTTTCCTTCTGTTCCTTTCCTTATTGGGACCTTTGAGGAGACAGAAGTGTGGTTTATTACGGGAACTTAGGCTGACATTGTTTAAGACCCAACAGTGAAAAAACAGGAACATACAGCAAGAAATTCTCAGTTCTCATGCCTCTTTTCTTCTTCCAGATTTCTAGTTTCTTGGAGAAGAAGCCATAGGGAATAAGGCACATTAACAGGGCACCCAGATAGTTGAAGAGCTCATCAAAGAATAAATAGGTTGTATTGCCTTAGTGAAGAATTGAATCTCAAAGCATATGTGTTCATTTTGGAATTTGTAACATATTTACAGCACATTTGCTCTACCTTTAAAGATTTACTTTCCTTTAAGCTAAAACTGGTCTAATATATACATTCTTTTTAATTGAAGAATGATTTTTTTACTGCTTTCTATGGGAATCCGCAGTAAAGTTTTTTGTTGTAAGGCCTTCTAGCCAGTATTCGTTAAAATATAATTCAGTTCCCAAAACTTTGATTTGCACTCAGCCTTTTCAGAAGCATAAGTAGGGTACAAACTGAGGTCATTACTTCTTCCTTTTCCTGAATGAGTGGCGCTTCATAAATTCTGTTAGTGTGGCATTAGCCAACTGCATTATTAACATCACCAAGGGGAATTAAAATGTATCATGTTATAGGATCAAAAGTTCCATATTCTGAATCAATGCCAGTGTATTTCCAGACCCTTCTGTTTGACCACAGTCTGCAGTGACCCTCTCCCTCCAGCCACATGACTCACCCACACTGGGGTGGAAGTCACTCACTGCTCCCACACATCTCCGTGGCCCCGCCAGCCTCCCTGTGGTGAAGTGTTCTGCCTTCACAACATCAGCATAGAATCACAGAGCTTCAGGTCTGGAAGGAAAACTTTTTTGCAATCGGCTCTATTAAATCCTATTAATCTGGGCATTTAGACTGCATGCCTGGAAACTCACTACAGCATGCTTTCTACTAAACTGAAATAGATCTCCCTGAAATAGATGGCTCTAGTGTTTTGTGAGCTGGTCCAGTGGCGGAAGAACTAGTCGGTTGGCCAGAAATGACTGCCTATAATGAGTCCTACGACCTTCTCCATCTCTGTTCATCAGGTCCCTGTTGGCCCCACCACGGCATGCCCAGCACAGTATCAGGACACATTCTTGCACATTCTTGGGTTCCAGCTTATCCTCCATATTAGTCCATTCATCAGCACCAAATTACAGCATCCCTTGCCAAATCCATCAAGCACAATTGGAGCTTCTGAAGTCGGCTCCCCCAATTACATTAGTTCAGCTGTCTCATTAGCCATCACGCATCACCCAAACCCATTGTCAGACTTGTTTTCCTTCATTGTTGTCATTTTCCTAATACAGGTATTGTGGAGAAAGATTGTTTTTAACAGGCACTTCTGCTTAACCTATTGTTTGATCTCCAGAATACCATACATCTTCACACTGAAGAGAGGCAGATTGGGGGAGGGTGGGAGTAGGGGTAGCTTATAAAGAAGTGGGCACAGAACTTGGGCCAATGGCAGGTCCCATCCATCTGCTTAGACAGGAGGATGCTCTAGCGGCTTGCAGCCAGAGGGGGCCCAGCTTCGGAAATGACCCACTTCACATAAGCTGGTGCATCAAAGATCCAGTGAGCCTAGCGAAAAGTGCAGTCTGCATTTTGTGCTAGAGGAACTCTCCCAGGATTCACAGACAGATGAAGGCTCTCTGCTCCCTGGGGGATCGCAGGCATGTGGTCTGCCCTATGGTCTCTTAAGGACTTTGGTAATAAAGAGGTTGTCTTTTAGGAAGAGTGTGGGACCAGGAGTCAGGGAGCAGGGATTCTCATTATAGTTTTATTTCCAGCCATGACAACTTTGAGCCCATTACTCACCACCTCTATGTCCTAAATGTCTCAGCTTTAAAATAGAAATACCCTCTCTTTTAATTTTCCTAACTCCATCTAGACCAAAAAAAACCTAAAGACAGTAGAATAGAAGTTTTAAATTGCAGCCCTTGGCATATACCAGGTGCTCAGTGTATCATCCTTCCTTCCTGTAAGAGAGTTGATGGTTCTTCCATGTCCCCAGATGTGTTTCTCTGCCTGGGACCCATGTGTCTGTTCTGGAAAGCCCTGAGCCTTCCATCTAGCCCCTGGGGCCTCATATTTCCCCCACTTGCCCTGCCTGCACTCATTAGGTTGAGAGGTTGCCTCACTGCCTGTCTCAAGGTGGCCTCTACTTGCTGTCCGGAGCACCTGCAGGGATGAAGCCACTAAGTGTAAATATGCTTTTGAGGAAGAGGAACTCCACACAGTTTTCAGGTTCCCTTGACCAGTTTGATGTCTTTAGCCCTTCCAACTCAACCCTTCCAGAGCTGTGGAAACCGACTTCCTGCCTTTTGGGAAACCCACAAAAACTAGTGTGAAGCCATGCATTGTATTTTTTAAGAGTCAAGCCTAATCATCAAAAGATGCATCAGAAAGTCACAAGGGGGCTGGTGTGAGGGGGCAGGAGTTTATGGGGTAAGAGTGGGCCAGGAGGGATGGAAGGGCTGTCTGTATCCCCATGAGGAGCATTGGAAGTTATGTTGGAAAAATCTCTTCAGCCTTTATTTACCATGGTGGCTAGCCACGGGAGAGGGGGGAGCCAGGCTGGGGAAAGAAGACAATAGAATGCTGTGTTGCCTTGCTATAAAAGCACGCTCTAAGCAAATAATGTGGCAAGCTCAGTCAGAGCACTGCTCAATTAGCCCCAGTGCTTAAAGGAGGCTCTCCCTGCAGCTGGCGGTGGTGGCGGGTGCGGCGGGCTGGGGCGGAGGAGCTCAGGAGGCAAACCTGCAAGAATCCTATATGGGAATTGGCCTGCGATGAAAAGCACAAAGCGCTCCAGCCTGACCCAAAACCAGGCTTCTTGAATAGAGGGCCTGAGAGGGACCTGATGGGCTGTTCTAGGGAGAGGCAGTGTGGGGAGCCCATGGATGATGTGACCAGAAAAGAGAGTGCAAACGTTTCATGCAGAGAGTGACCGACATATGGAACGTGTTATCGGGAAGGGTTACAGGCTGGAGGAGCTCCTAGAGTTTTTCAGGGGTGGGATGGGGGAGGGGGAAGCCCTCAGAAACTCAAGGAGGTTTCTAAACAAAAGGAATTTGAGAAGGGTTGGAGAAATAATGAGAAATGCAAACTTGACCCAGAGTTTCTCTTTCTATCTCCTGGGCTTCTCCCCTGCCTGTCCTTACATGTTTCCAATTCACAGGGACCAGAGAAGGCCACCGGAGCCATGTGCCTTACCCCTTAAATGAGCAGAGCTGGCATGTGTTTGTGGCGGGGGCGCAGAGTTAAGGAAGACCCCCCAGAGCCACCCCTCAATCCTCTGTGTCACACAGACATACACACTATCCACTCACAGCAGATGCACATACTACACAAAGATATTCATACACACAGATATTCATACACACACTCACGCATGGACGTACACACACTCACAGATACATACACAGACATAACACAGATGTTCACACAGGCATGCTCACACAAACATTCACACACACACACACACACACACACACACACTGCCTGGCCTGTTTCCCAACAGCACATGCTTTGGCTGGAATTCCTCCTCTTCTTGGGGCGCCTGGGTGGCTCAGTCAGTTAAGTGTCTGACTTCAGCTCAGGTCATGATCTCATGGTTCGTGGGTTTGAGCCCCGCGTCAGGCTCTGTGCTGACAGCTCAGAGCCTGGAGCCTGCTTCAGATTCTGTGTCTCCCTCTCTCTCTGCCCCTCCCCTGCTCACACTGTCTCTCTCTCTCAGAAATAAATAAAACATTAAAAAATTAAAAAAAAAAAAGCTACAGGACTACGAAAATAGAAGAGAAGGTTACTGCTGGGGAAGTCGTGAAGGTTTCAAGGAGGTAACATTTGAGTTGGGTCTTGAAAACAAGCAGAAGTGCACTAGGAAGGGTAGAAGAAAACACCAGGCAGACAAAACAGCACTTAACACTGCAAACATACTGCCATGAAATTACTTGGCACATTCAGATACAGCAAGCAGGTCAGTAGGATCAACTTACAGGGTGTCAAGCTGGATGCATTACTGTCAACTCCAGTAAGCTGGGAACCACGTTCCCTGTATGGATCCACGCTAGAACTGTCCCAATAAAGGAACATGTACAAGGTGTGGCAGCTGCCACTACTCTCTGAAGAGGTTTCCAGGCAGATAAGATGAGGGACAGATGCAGAGGTGCCACACCAGTTCTAGCTTGTCCTAGTTTTTTTCCACTCCTCCTTAAGCTCTTCTTCCCAACTGTACGTCTTGCTAATCAACAAGCCCCACTAGATGTATGGCAGCAGACCCATGGAGATGACAGGTACTCTGAGAGAGCTTACCACAGACCTCTCACAAGCTTCGCATCTGTGGTTCCCTCTGGCCCTGGCCATGCCAGAGCCCAAAGCAGCTAATATACCAGGAAATCCATGAGAAATAGAACAGAAGTGGCAATAGGAGAGTCTAGAAGAAGGAAACAGTGGCCATCAAGTGGGGCCCGGAGCTGTGGACAAATATAAGGAGGGATTAAAGAGGACGCCAGGAAGGCCATATGAGTGTGAAAGCAGGTTCAGAAAGAAATGAGGTTGAAATCATAAGCAGGACTTTTTAAATTTAAGACTGTCTTGCACAGAACAAGTCTGAGTGATCTGCGTCTGGCCATGTAGGATTAGGTTGGAGATGTAAAGAAACAGGTTACTCATGTATCCCACAGAACTGTAACCCCGAGGTGTTAGTTGGGTGTAGATCTGGTAGGGGATGCCAAAGACCTTGAATAACAACAAAAGACAACCTTGAAGGAGCTGCTAATTCCTCAGCGCAGGTGAGGGAGAACCTGGATGTTAGTAAATCTTTATGGCTAAAGGTGAGAGAGAATAATGTCTGTTAAGAAACATACTTTTCAAGGGATAATAAAGGCAATCAGACTAAGCACTACTGTGGGGGAGGGGAGAGTAAAGAAACTGAAGATTCTGCTTCTTGGTTCCCCTTATGTTAAGGCAAGAGAATATGAGTAATAACTGGCTGAGAAAATAATTTTAATGGAAGCAGGGATTTCCATCATATAAGTAAGAAAAGTTTTCCAGACACATCATACATACCAGGTCTGAAATCATGCCCCCAGTGGCACAGCAGTGAATTTCATCCACAGCAATTCGGGTAAATCTCCTTGCTTCATAAGCTTTCTCTAGTCTTGACATCAACATTTTGCTTTTTGCAATTTTCTCTGGAGTCACATAAATTAGCTTTAGCTTGGAGTTTTATTTGCCATTTCAGCATGAACCCATTTCACATGTTCCTGTTGAAGAGAGAAACAGACACAGTGACTCAATTAGCTAGCTGGGATACTAAGCGGTAAATAAAGATGCTCACTACTCAAAGCAACAGCCTTGGACTGTTTTAGCAGATGTTGAGTTCATTAAAATTGAGACCATGTCCCAGTACTAAACTTCAGGGTAGATATAAATAACATTTTAGTTATTTACTTGTATCCAAATGTTGATAAAAGAATAATCTCATTTGACAAAAAAGAGAAAATAAAGTAAAAACGAGAACACTCTAATAGGCATGTACTCTATGAAGATAGAATTCTAAGTTGTTCATATAAATGCCAAAATATGAGCTAAATGCAATAGGTATAGTTATAAAGTTGGTTTTTATTAATTTTAACATTGTATTTGTGATCACTTCATATATCTGAAAAAAATGTATTCTCAATTAGCTACTTTAATGATGCTATCAAATCTAGTCAATTTCGTTAGGTTTTATAAAGTATCCAATTCATCGAATTAAGATTTTATAATATAAAATACATACTTATATATAATAAAAGTAAATCTTAAAACCTCACAGGTATTAGGTTCTTAGTGCTCTATTCCATAAAATATTTAGCACGTTAGGTGTCACATTTTTCCTTCTAACTTAATTAGGACCAAAAGTGTAAAGAAACAATGGTGAATGTGACAAATCCAAACTGCTTTCATTGTTCCAGCAAAGCAGTTTATTAATACCTCAAGATATCCTTAAGTTTTTTAAGAAATGGCTAAAGAACATTAAACATTTCAAGTGGTCCTAAATGTCTCAGAAATCTTAGGGGAGCAAATATAAAGCTATGTCCTGAGAAATGGAGAACTGAAAAAAATACCAGAACTTCTGACAGAGTAAGTGGAGATGCAAGGTTAAAAAGATTTGTACTCATATCCTATGAACTGCTAGTGAAAGCAAACAGAAACCTGGACTTGACCTATCCCTTCTCTTTATCTTCTCTCCAACTTTTCAAATAGTAGTGATATGTCTCTAATCATTCCACTCTTTTTCAGTTAAGGAAGTATGATATTAGAAAGTAATGTTCTTCACATTCATACTATTGAGTGAGAGAGCAGTTAGGAAATGAGAGTTAAAATAAAACAGAAATAAATGGGAAAAAACAAGGAACCAGAGCTACCTGGAGATATGGCTGATGCCAGGTCTGGGAGGAAATATGCAAACTGAGCATGGAGTAACTTCTCATAACAGCAAGGACTCAAAAACTATGGGATTAAAAAAAAAAAGATTCGGAAGCCAACTGGAAGAGGTGCTCACTGCCCAAAGATGGAACTATTTCAACATAAAAAAGAATATTATGGATTAATATATATCAAGTATGTTAAATATCCATAAGTTTATAATGGTACTTAAAAACAAACAAACAAAAAAGACGCTTTGGCCACCTTTGGAGAATGCTAGGGAAACAACTTTGAGAACTGGGAAAAAAAGGGAAAGAATTTTCAATCTCCAAACAGCTAATAAGGAAAAAGGTCTTTATAGAAAACACTTAGCTAGTAAAAAAAAAAAAAAAGGAGTGACAGAAGGAGAAATCACGACTTGTAAGCCCCTCATTAGATCACTTACTTAAGGCAGGTAATAATCATCAGTGATTCTAAAGCCATTAGATGAAAAGGGGACAGAGAACTTGATAACAGAAGAGGCAAATATCACCTGAACCCACTGACCAAACTTAGCATCACTCAAATACCCAAATAATGATGTACTTCCTAGTTATGCGATGGGAAATATACTCTTGATAAAGAAAAGACCAAATACAATGAGGCTTTTAAATCTAACTAAAAAGAACAGTTGAATGACATCACAGGAGGTTATCGGAACAAGCAGAATGTAACAAACTACAAGACTAAGAAAGACACTGGTTTCTTCAACAAATAATTTAAATGTGCATGGGAAACAAACAAAAAGGGGAGCCTAAAGAAAGATCAACAAAATACAATATAATCCATGGCTCTATTCCAAGCCATAAAAAAAAAAAAAAGACCTGAGGAAACAGAAATGTGAATATTTTTACTTGATGAGTTTAAGGAATCAATATTAAATTTTTTTTAGGTGTGACGATATCATTGTAATTATTTTTTTCTGATATATACTAATGGAGTTACAACTGAAATGGTATGATGTCTAGGAATTGTTTCAAATAAATAAACCAAGGGCAAGGAGCGAAGGAAGATTCTGGGTATATAAATGAAAAATGAAAAAGGATTGGTCATATGTTGATAACTGTTCAGGGTGGTTAGTAGGTACTTGGCACTTTTATTACCATTCTCTCTACTTTTCTGTACTTTGGAAAATTTCAGTAACATCCTTTATAAAACAGAACAGCTGGCCTGACCATCATCGCACTGCCATTATGGATACCAGCCATGTCCATGTCCAGCCCATTACGCTGACCAGCGTCACCAAGGTGCTGGGCAGGACCAGCTTGCTGGGACATGCACACAGGTGCACATGGAGTTCAGGGACGACACAAGCCACTCCATCATCCACAATGAGAGAGACCCTGTGAGCGAGGATAACATGCTCACCCTATCTGAGTCAGAGTGAGAGGCTCGGAGGTTGGCCGGAACTGGTAGCTGGGTTCTGGGTATCTGTCTAGGTCGACAACTTGGCTCACAGGGATGATCTGCAATTGTTAATAAAGCATTTATATTGTTGTAAGAAATAATAAAAGAAAAAAGAACAAAGAATAGCTGGGAAATGCTTATCCAACAGGTGAAGGGAAGAGAGTCCATTCCCAAATGATAGAAATTCCATAAGGACAGGGTATCTTGCTAGTAGTACACTGTTTGTATTTAATGATGTTGCATAATTAGAAATTTATGCTCACCGTTTTCTGATAGATAATATAAAACAGGTTAGCTAATGTTACTGTAAAGTGCCAGATAGTAGATATTAGGTTTTGTGGGCTATACAGTATCTATCACAACTACTCTGCCATTATTGTGTGAAAACAGTGACAGACAACATGGAAATCAACGAGCATGGTTGTGCTCTAATAAAACTTTATGGACACTGAAATCTAAATTTCATATAATTTTCATACTTTACAAATTATTATTATTTTGATTTTTTTAACCATTTAAAAATATAAAAACCATTCTTAGCTCACAGACTATATAAAAGTAGACAGTGGGCTAGAACTGGCCCATCAACAGTAGCTTGCAACTCCTGACAGAGTTATCAGTTTGTAATTTTAGAACCTCAATTGTAACCAAGTCTCCTACCTCAGTAAAGTATTTAAATTTAAAAAAAGAAGAAGAATCACAGAATCATACCTTAGAACTAGAAGCATTAAGTAACATGGTAGCTGAAACTCCTAATGTTTTATCTTTTTTTTTTAATGTTTTAGTTTATTCTTGAGACATAGAAAGACAGAGTATGAGCAGGGGAGGGTCAGAGAGAGATGGAGACACAGAATCAGAAGCAGGCTCCAGGCTCTGTGCTATCGATGTAGGGCTTGAACCCACTATCTGTGAGATCATGACCTGAGCTGAAGTCAGGTGCTTAACAGACTGAGCCACCCAGGCACTCCTGAAATTCCTAATGTTTTAAAACCATTAACTGGTCTTCCATAAGAGAGATCAATGGGCAAATCACAAGGGTAAAACCTAAAAGAGAAAGTATTTACCTTAAATTTTATACTATCTCCAGAATAAGTTTCAACCGCTCACCTGAGGGTATCACACATTAATATACTTCCTATTTTTTATTCTCATTAATAGAGGAGACAGATATAAACAAATGATCATTAACCAAATAAGCAAATAGGAGATTACAGGGAAATCTCTTCCTTTATTCAATACTATAAAAATAAAAATAGGTATCACTTTGAATTTTTACTATTATTTTTTATCAGTATTGGTAATCTCAGCAAAATAATACAAATCTAGTCAAATACTGTCCAATTATATCAGGAAAAAATTACTACAAAGCTTTCCAAAGAAAACATTTCCGAAGAAAACATAGCAACCTGTATAGTTAAGGATGGTAGTTACATAAGCATTCTTCCCTCCTCACTGTACCAGATTTATGCTGAGTAGAAACTAGTGAATAGTTTACTGACAGAAGTTCTTTTCTTTTAATATTGATTTCATTAGAGAGAGAGAAAGAGAAATGGCATGATCACAGGAGTAGAGAGAGAGGGAGAGAGGGAGGGAGGGAGAGGGAGAGGGAGAGGGAGAGAGAGAGAGAGAGAGAGAGAGAGAGAGAGAGAATTCCAAGCAGGCTATACACTGGGAGTGCTTAATGAGATCATGACCTAAGCAGAAATCAAGAGTCTGAGGCTCAACTGACTAAGCCACCCAGGCGCCCTGACTGAAGTTCTGAAAGTATATCCCTTTCTCTTATTGCTGAAACTGCCCGCAGCTATATAGTTATTCCACATTATTAAAATTTCTGTTCCTTAAAATAACCTGGTCAGATTTAAAAATATACTCAAGATTCAGACTTTATCAGAGACTTTGCCATCTCAAATAGACTCTCTGCTGTATTTTCACATTCTACTTCATCAGTGATACATTTTCCTTACATTTAAACACAGGCAGGCCTCTCTCATCTTTGGAAAACCCTGGACACCTAATTTAGGGTCTCCTCTCTTTTTCCTTTCACAGCAATTCTGTCCAAAGAATGTCCCATTCACTAGCTCCCCTTCCTCAGCTCATCTTCTCTCTCTCTCCATTCCCACGTAAGTTCTTTCTCCAAATGTACCCTGTTTCAGTGAACAGCTTCACCATTTGTCCCAGCCTAGAATTTGGGCATCATTCTAGACTATCCATTCTCCTACCCCCATCTAATGAATACCAAGTCCTACTCAATCTACCTTCTAATTATTTCTGGAATTCCTCTGTCTTCTAAACCACAATTCTGACAAGTCTCTTACCTGTATAAAATCCTTTAGTGGTTTCCCACTAATCTAAGGAAGTTTTTATATCTTTCAGGACTCTTTCCATATGCCTTGCCCCTCACTGCATGCCACACTGAAATTCTTCCAGATTACTGATACTCTTTACACGCATGTTCTTACTTTTGGGCTCTCAGAAATATCACTCCCCGGCATGAACACTCTTCCTTACTCTCCTGTCCTTTCTTTGCCTATTTATCCTTTAACTTTTAGCTCAGATGCCACTTCCTCAAGACAGACTTCTCTGGACAGCCCCTAAACCAGATCTTTGATCTGACTTAATTTCCTATTAAAACCTTTATCACAAAACCTTTATTGCAGTTGCTTGCAATTATCTATATTCTCTAGACCAGGGTCAATAAACTAAGGACTGGCTGCTTGTTTGGGTAATAAAGTTTTAATTTTCACTTAATATTTTTCTATATGGTTTTATGTAGGTTGAGTAGATTAATGATTTACACTTTTCTCTCTTAATTTTTAGTGTCTACAAGAATAACTTTTTCATTAACTTTGTTTTAGGTTTATTTATTTACATTGGAAAACAGATATCATCTAGGACTTTAATAGCTTGACAGGAGAAATCAATGCCTGGCTTCAAAGCTTCTCTCTGAGGCTGACTCTCTTGTTAGGAGCTAACAGAGACCATGCTCACTTATCATTCCAAAAATCATAGGGGTAAGAATTATGCTAAATAGTCTCTGACTGTGTTCTATAAGCCTGGATGACAACACATTTGTTAATAACATGTTTATTAAGTACTTTAAGCCTACTGTTGAGTGGTCAGAGGTTAAAAAAAATTTTTTTTTTCATTGATAGTGCATCTGGTCACCCAAGGGCACTGATGGGAGATCTTCAAAGAGATTCATTTTGTTTTCATGCCTGGTAACACCATATCCATCTGCAACCCATGGGTCAATAGGTAATTTTTGACTTTCAAGTCTCATTATTTACAAAAACACATTTCATAAGGCTATAGCTGCCATAGATAGGGATTGCTCTGATGGATCTGGGCAAAGTCAATTGAAAACCTTCTGGAAAGGATCTGCCATACTAGATGCCACTGAGAAAATTTATGACTCATGGGACAAAGTCAAAATATCAATATTAATAGGAGTTCAGAAGATGATTCCAACCCTCATGGATGACTTTGAGGGTTCAAGATTTCATTGGAGAAAGTCACTGCAGATGAGGTAGAAACAGCCAAATAACTAGAATTAGAGGTAGAGCCTGAAGATGGGAGTGAACTGCTGCACTTTCAAGATAGTAAAACTAACAGACAGGAGACGCCTTACGGATGAGTGAAGAAAGTGGTTTCTTGAAGATGTTACAAAAACTGTTGAAACAACAAAGGATTTAGAGTATTACACAAGCTTATTAGTTAATAAAACAGCAGCAGGTTTTGAGAGGATTGGCTCTAATTTTGAAAGAAGTTCTGTACAGAGAAATCTCTGTACAAAAGATAACATGAAAGAAAGGAAAGGTCTATCAATGTGGCAAACTTGATTGCTGTTTTAATTTAAGAAATTGCCATGGCCACCCCAACTTTCATCAACCACCACCTTGATCAGTCAGCAGACATCAACATCAAGGCAAGATTCTTGACCAGCAAAAATATTACACTCACTGAAAGCTCAGATGATAGCTATGATTTTCAGCAATAAAGTATTCTTTTTTTTAAAGTTTATTTATTTTGAGAAAGAGAGAGAGAGAATGTGTGTGAATAGGGGAGGGGCAGAGATAGAAAGAGGGACAGAGAATCCCAAGCAGGCCCCACACTGACAGCAGAGCCTGAAGCAGAGCTCGAACCCATGAACACTAAGATCATGACCTGACCCGAAACCAAGAGTGGGATGTTCAAATGACTAAACCACCCAGGTACCCAAGTAATAAAGTATTCTTAATTAAGATATGAACATTGTTATTTGAGACATTCTATTGCAAATTTAACAGGTCACAGTATAGTGTAGATATAATTTTTATATGCACTGGGAAACCAAACAGTTCATTTGCCTTGCTTTGTTATGATATTGGCTTTATTATAGTGGTTGTAAACAAACCTGTAAGATCTCTGAGGTATGCCTCTATCACCAGAAAAATAGGGAATATATGTTGGAACAGATTCTAAGGATACTAAACCAGAGTGAACAGAACAAAATACATAAAAAGCTAAATTTACTGATATGAAAATTCAGGTTTAGTGCATTAAATACAGTGGCCAGGAGTGGCTCTAATAATTTACTTAGCTGTTTTCCAGAAATCTGGCTCCAGTGATGAATGTCAGAAAGTGGGGATGGAATGACACAGGTGTAGATTCCAATGACACTGAAGTGCTAGAACCTCCTAGCTATAGTCTAAAAGAAGGCTCTGGGGCTTCAGGAGATGGGAACGCTACAGTGGTTTATCAGGTAGATTGACCATCCACTCTCCTGCTCCTCCAGGAAGGTCCAGAGTAGACTCCCTTCACCAAGGCTGTGAGAAATACATTCATGAGGGAAGCCCCAGCATCCCTGAAGAGCTCAGAGTGGGTGTTCTCTGTAAGCTAGGAATGACAGTAAGGAAAGTATTCCCTTTGGACTAGGTAAACAGAATCACTTTGAGAATGATGGATTCCAAGGTATGGGAGGTAAATGGTAGCAATTCAATTCATAACAACAACAACAAAGGTACATGTGGTTGCTATCAGAGGCAACAGATCAGAAGCAGTAATCAGAATAGTCTGATCCACAGAAAACCCTGGCATTGGCTAGCTGATCATGATGTCCTTGGAACAGATTCCTTGATCTGAAAATGAGCCAATTTACAAAGAGTCCCTTGAATACAGGCGAGCCTGGGGCCCTCTGAGGAAGAATTCTAATAACTAAAATTTTATCCACTAGTAAATCCACACTAGTATTCTCCAGAGAAATTTATCAGAGTAACTATGTACTGGGGAAAGGAAAATAACTTCTCAGAAATTACTGGACATTAACTCTGAACTGACAGTTTCTGGAAGACAAAAATGCCATGGTGATCCACCAGTTAAAACAGGGACTGGACTTATAAAAGTCATGTGATCAATGCCGTTTTGCTCCGGTTCTTCACAAAGTGGACTCAGGAGGTCCTCAAACCCACTCTATGGTTAATTCCCCAGTTCCAGATCATATTATCAGAACAGATATATTCAGCACCTAACCAAATCCATGTATTGGTCTCCTGGCCCATGACTAAGGGCTGCTATGGTAGGAAAGACCAAGTAGAAGCCAGTGTAACTGCCCTTACCTAGGAAAGCAGTGAATACAATACCATTTGTCCCATAGGTAGGATTCTTGGACCCAGGGATCAGGATGGAAATGGCAGTGGCTCCTCTTACAATTACCTCCTAGTGATCCACTAGTGAAACGTCTGCTTCCCATCTCTGAAACTCTGAACTTTGCTATTCTAGCGGGCTGGGGCTCCTGGGTTCTCAGTCGGTTAAGTGTCCAACTTCAGCTCAGGTTATGATCTCACAGTTCGTAGGTTTGAGCCCCGCGTCAGACTCTGTGCTGACAGCTCAGAGCCTGGAGCCTGCTTCAGATTCTGTGTCTCCCTCTCTCTCTTAGCCTCCCCTGTTCACGCTGTCCCTCTCTCTCTCTCAGAAATAAATAAAACATTAAAAACAATTTTTTTTCAAAAAATAGAAAAGGAAGGAAAACTTTCAAACTCATTCTATGAGGCCAGCATTACTCTGATACCAAACCAGATAAAGAGACTACAAAGAAGGAAAAAAATACAGGCCAGTATCTCTAATAAACATAGGTGCAAAAACCCACAACAAAATATTAGGAAACCAAATTTAACAATACACTAAAAAAAAAATCATTCACCAAGATCTAGTGGGATTTACTCCAGAGTTGCAAGGGTGGTTAATGATTTGCAAATCCATCAATATGATACATCACAGCATCAAGAGGAAGAATAAAATCATATGCTCATCTTAAAAGATGGGAGAAAAAGCATTTGATCAAATACAACTTCCATTCAGGATAAAAATTCTCAACAAATTAGGTTTACAGAGAATATACCACAACATAATAAAAGCCATACATGAAAAACCCAGAGCTAACATCATACACAATGGTGAAAAACTGAAAGCTTTTTCTCTAAGATCAGGAATAGACAAGAATGTCCACTCTTAGCACTTACTCAACATGGTATTGGAAGTCCTGGCTGCAGCAATCAGACAAAACAATAAAAAGCATCCATATTGGTAAAAAAGTAAAAATGTCACTAATTGCAGATGACATACTATATATAGAAAACTCTAAAGACTCCAATAAAAAACTATTAGAACAAACTCAATAAACTCGCAGGATACAAAATTAATACATAGACATATGTTACATTTCCATACACTAATAATGAAGTAGTAGAAAGAAAAATTATAAAAACAATCCCATTTACAAATGCACCAAAAAGAATAAAATATCCAGGAATAAACCTAACCAAAAAAGGTGAAAGACCTATACACTGAAAACTACAGGACACTGCTAAAAAAAAAAAAAAAAAATTGAAGAAAACACAAATAAATGGGAATATTCTCTGCCTACAGACTAAAAGAAGTGACACTGTTAAAATGTTCATAATGTCCACAGCAATCTACAGATTTAATGAAATCTCTATCAGAATTCCAATGGCATTTTTCATAAACTAGGGCAAATAATCATAAAATTTTCATGGAACCAGAGAAGACTTCAAATAGCCAAAGCAATCTGACAAAGAACAACAACACTGGAGTCACTACAATCTCAGATTTCAAGATATATTCTAAAGCTTTAGTAATCAAAACAGTATGGCACTGGCCCCAAAACAGACACACAGATCAATGGAACACAGTTGAGAACTCAGAAGTAAACCCACACTATAAGGTCAATGAATTTACAACAAATGAAGCAAGTAAATACAATGGAGAAAAGATGGTCTTTTCAGTAAATGTTTGGGAAAACTGGGCAGATATATGAGGAAGAATAAAACTGGACCACTTCCTTACACCAAATACAAAAATAAACTCAAAATAGAATAAGAATAAAGTGTGACCCCTGATACCACAAAAATCCTTAAGGAAAACATAGGCAGTAATCTCTTGGACATTGCCCTTAACAACCTAATTAAGGATATAACTTCTCACGTAAGGAAAAAAATGCAAATGTAAATTACAAATACAAATTATATCAAAATAAAATGCTTTTGCACAGCAAAGGAAATCATCAACAAAACAAAATGACAACTTAGTGGATGATAGAAGATAGGTGCAAATTATAAATTTGATAAGGGATTAATACTAATACTTAAAATACATAAAGAGCTTATATAACTCAACACCAAAAAAAAAAAAAAAACCCACAAACACTCCAATTAAAACATGGGCAAAGCACCTGAAAGACACTTTCCCAAAGAAGACATTTTCCCAAACCTGGCCAATGACAATTTGTCACTGTTAAATATGAAAAATATTACAAACTATGTATTGAGTGACTTTTAAAATAAGGACTACATGGTTATTCCCACACTAATTTTTACTGAGAATTCTCTAGATTTCAGAGCAGTGTTCAAAATCACATAAACAAGTATAAGTATCGATGATGCTTAAACACCTCAAACAAAGTGATTACCAAAAAAGAGCAAAGCTTTGAGGGTAAACAGTTTTACCACTAAATTACTGTATGATCTTAGCAAAGTTAGACAATCTATTCCTCTTTACCTCTTATCTGTAAAATTGGAATGGTAAAATCTATCTTATAAAAACATATTCAAACGTCCCAGATTAGGCAAAATCCATCCACATAAATACTCAAGTTACTCAAAGTTTCATTGAATACTTGCTTTAAAGAGTTACAATTTAGGTTCAATCTTAAGAGAGGAACTTGTATTCTATGGAGGGATTACATTTCAGACAAAAATATGAAAAGGTCAGAAATGGGGGAAACAGTGCATTATTAAGGAACTCTAAATACTTATGAATGACTAAAATTGAGTAGTACATACATATGAACAAGTAGAAGGAGAAGAGGCTTGAGGGCAGGAATTTCTCACTACATAAACCACTTTTTTGTTTTAATGTTTCATTTATTTCTGAGAGAGAGAGAGAAAGAGACAGCGTGAGCAGGGGAGGGTCAGAGAGAGAGGGAGATACAAAATCTGAAGCAGGCTCCAGGCTCTGAGCTAGCTGTCAGCACAGAGCCTGATGCAGGGCTCAAACTCAGGAACTGTGAGATCATGACCTGAGCCGAAGTCGGATGCTTAATGGACTAAGCCACCATGGAGCTTCCCCCACCCCCCCCTTTTTTTTTTTAATGTTTAACAGCTTTCTAACCATGTTTTGGTTTGAATGCTCCTGGTTTGCAAACTGCCTTTTTGGTGAGCAATAAACTTTTACTAATTACCACTTCAATGATTCATTAGTTTCACCTCTGTTGTTTCTAAACTTTTGACAGTCTGTGGTGTGAAAATGGGATTCAAAGAATACAACCCTTACCTCCCCTTCCTCAACAAAGGCCCATATGGTGATGGAACCCAGAGTCCACTGAGTTCACTGCTTTCTCACTGAACCTAGAGTTTGAAGGTAAGTCTCTCTTAAGTCAGAGCTCTGGTTTCTCCAGTTTGAGCTGACTTTAATTTGCATACCTGTATTTTGTTTGTTGAAGCTTTTATTTAGGTAAATCATCCTATTCTACTCCAAAGAGAGTGCAGGGAAACACAAGGCTCCCTGTGTTTCAGAACAGCTTTTAGAAAATAGGGCACCTCATAGGAACTCTTAGGGAATCTAAAGACAAAGATGCGTTCTACCTGGTTGGTCTATGGATCAGGATTTTGTGCCTTTTTGGAATATGGGTGAACTTATACAATTGTAGTGGTCACTGTAGGGCAACTTCAACTTTAAAAAGTATATCTTAAGCTGTGACCTTGACAAGAGATTATTTCAAACCTCTCAGAGATACTAGAATACATTCTTTGATAAGAAGAAGCTTCTAAAAGATCCTTACACCTTGCAAACAAACAAACAAAAAAAAATGCTTTGCTATCTGAGCAAATAACCTCAACTTAGTCCATCTGCCAGAAATACAATTCAGATCCAATGGTTCTTTTATAAACTAATGGAATTTTGCATTCTTATGGCTATCATCTCATGCCTAATTTGTTTTTTTAAAGAAAAGTTAGATCTGTTTGCCTCTGTCTGTATGTTTGTCTATCTGTGCATGTTACAGATGTGTGATATTTTTCTAACTCGAGGTGGTATTGCCAAAACTGATGTGTAAGGAGCTCTATTTAACTGGCTTAAAGAAAAAATAAGTGCTTATCAATGAACTACTCTTGAAACCCTCAGAAATATAAAAACCCAAATGTTTTCAAGTTCACCCAATCTCATATAACATTTGATAAGAAAAACCTAGTTTAAGTTTGTTAGCTTAATAAACGCAAGCATATCTTCAAAATTTGTCAACAATAACTTAGGATGATGGTTAGCTGTTTAATGTTTAATCCAAGCTTTACAGTTAAAAGCAAATTATTTAAATAAGTATATAACAGAAATATCGCTGATCAGGAATCCTAAATTCTCTCTTGTCTGGTAAGAGAGCAAATGCAAAAATGAAAACAAGAGAGGCTAATGTTGAGGAGGAGACAAGAGCCCCAAACAGGGGTTTTGTCTCCATATTTGAACTCTCAACATTTTACATACGTGGTGAACATGCAGAAAGAAACAATCAGATAGTAGTCATTAACTTGTGTGAGTAAGAAGCAAAGGGTGTGGGGGACAAGTGGAATTTGAAGTTGTGACCAAAGCACAATTATATATTGGTGCCAGATGGAAAGTAGTTTCCTGTAGGCAATACAACCAATTAGCTGTTAATCTTTAAAGTTTACATTGATGGAACATGAAGCTTTAAGCATAACAGGTTACTCCTCTAGCTAGTCTTGGGTGCTTTCACCCTGTGGCAGCTTTCCACCCTAAGTCTTTATAACCCATTTAAATAAGTGTAAGGAATTCCTGAACCTATTTCCCATAGAGAAAAGTATAGACCAAGTTAAACTAAATAAGGAATATTTGTTGACTAAGTCATTTCCAAATGAGATAATATCCTGAATCATTAAAATGCTAAACATAAGTTTATCTACTCTGGGCTTTCTTTTCTTTCTGTGCAATATTGTAGTATTGCTAATATTTTATTTAAGGAACCTAAGTTAAACTTCTACTGAAATAAAACTATACATCACTACCAGAAATGTGGGGAGCAGGGGACTGTCACCTGATAGAAGTAGAAAGTAACCACACCTAATATTGTAATAAACATAAACCAATGATTATTTTTTGCCTACTGGGAGTTTGGAACTTGGAGATTGCTCTTTACGTTTAAATGAGGAATCAGGAGATATATGAGAATTACTAAAGACATACAATATCAACTAATACTTTTTCACAGAAACTAATAAGAATTAAAGAAAGTTAAAAAGGAAATATTTATAGCTATGCGACTCAATATACTTTTTATCATGTCTGGGTGCCAACTGAAACTGACCTCAGCAAATCAGTGTTTTGGAAATACCATTTAAACCCATTTAAGTTCGCTCTCTCGGTTCCTGTCATGCAGTCCCTCAGTACTACTACACTGCCTCAAATCTACTTCAGAGTGAATGGTTTTTATTAAGCACCTCCCTTACACTACTATGCAAGGCTCTTATTTATGTTTAATTTCTAGTTCTATTTCTATTATCTGCTACACAGTAATCTAAATCCAGTTCTTCATCTTCAAGGAAACTCTTCCAATAAATTCCAAGCTATGGCAACCATCCTTTTATTTATGAGATTTCACTATATTCTTTCTATTGGCACCAGCCAACATGGTTTACCCTATCCTCTCTTGCTGAGATGGTCTCAGAAAAGTCACTCAGGCTTTAGTAGCTTAGGATTCATTAGAACAACCCCAACTTTTGGCGTCTTAATTTTTACAGACAATAGATACTTGGGTCTATTAATAACTATGTCCTTTGCAACATTAAAACGGGAGTATAAAAAATGTTATCTCTCGGGGCAACTGTGTGGCTCAGTCGGTTAAGCATCCGACTTCGGCTCAAGTCATGATCTCATGGTTCATGAGTACGAGCCCCACAATGGGCTCAGTGCTGACATCTCAGAGCCTGAAGCCTGCTTCAGATTCTGGGTCTCCCTCTCTCTCTGACCCTCCCCTGCTCATGCTGTCTCTCTGTCTCTCTCTCTCTCTCTCTCAGAAATAAGTAAAAAACATTTTAAAAAGGTTATCTCTAAAAAGGTTTTATAACTGAGTATTTATGAATTTGCCAACCCACAATTACTTATTTCTTGGTTTTTATTAGGAATTAAAGATTGTAAGAGTTAAGAATTTTAATTAATGAGAGGGAGGCAAGACGGTGGAGAAGTAGGGAGCTCCGTACATTTCACTCGCCCCATCTCTCACACGTAGAATGCCTGAAGCCATAAAACCCTGACAGAATCCAGGAGTTTGGGAGGAAAAGGAGACAGAGTCCACTGAGAAAAACTTATAGCAGCTACCTAAAGAAACAATCCACGTACAGAGTGTGGAGAGTCCCAAATACCACAACAAGTAGGAAAATAAAATACGCAAGGTCTCAACAAAAGAGACCAAGAGATACCATTCAAAGAACACTTTCTGAACGGACAGGCCCTGGACAGTCAAAGAGCCTTCTTGGGTACAGCAGCACTCACAGGTGCGGAGTGCATAACAAGCTTCTAAAACTAACAAAAGATAGAAAGGTAACCAAAATGACGAAACAAAAAAGCTCTCCTCCAAAAAAATTCCAGGACGAATTGACAGCTAAAGAACTGCTCAAACAGTTGTAAGCAAAATAAATGAACAAGAATTTGGAATAATAATCATAAAATTAATCACTGGGCTTGAAAAAGGCACAGAAGATATCAGAGAAACTATTGCTACAAAGACTATGGAGCTTCAAATTAGTTATGATGAATTTAAAAATACTATAAATGAGATGCAAAATAAAATGGAGGCATACAATGCACGGATTGAAGAGGCAGAAAAGAGAATAAGTGATTTTAAGACACAATTATAGAAAAAGAGGAAGCTGAGAAAAAGAGAGATAAACTGACACAGGACCACTAAAGGAAAGTTCCAGAGCTCAGCGATACAATCAAATGGAATAATATCCCTATCATAGGAATTCCAGAAGAGGAAGAGATAGGGAATGGCGCTGAAGGAGTCCTTGAACAAATTATAGCAGAGAACTTCCCCAATCTGGGGAAGGAAACAGACAATGAAATCCAAGAGGCACAGAGAACCCCCACAGATGTATATTGAAATGATCTTCTGCACGACATATCATAGTGAAACTGGCAAAATATAAGGACAAAGAGAAAATTCTGAAAGCAGCTAGGGAGAAAAGAGCCCTAACATAAAAAGGGAAACCTATCAGAGTGGTGACAGACCTATCTACTGAACCTTGGTAGGCCAGAAAGGAATGGCAGGAAATCTTCAATGTGATGAACAGAAAAAATATGGAGCCAAGAATCCTCTATCCAGCAAGCCTCTCATTCAGAATAGAATAAGAGATAAAAGTTTTTCCAAGTAAACAAAAATTGAAAGAATTCGTCACCACAAATGAACCCTGCAAGAAATCCTGAGGAGGACTCTCTGAGGGAAATGTTTAAGGAATGCAAGATACCAGAGACACCACCAAAAGCATTAATCCCATAATGGACACCATGACTCTAAATCCATTTTTAAATAGTAACACTGAATGTAAATCGACTAAATGCCCCAATCAAAAGACACAGAGTTGCCTAATGGATAAAAAAACAAAATCCATCTATTTGCCGTCTACAAGAGACTCATTTTAGACTGGAGAAAACCTTCAGATTGAAACTAAGGGGGTGGAGAAATATATATCATGCTACAGGAAGTCAAAAAAAGCTGGAGTAGTTATACTTATATCACACAAACTGGACTATAAAGTAAAGACAGTAACAAGGGATGAAGAAGGGCATTATATAATAATTACAGGCTCTATCCATCAGGAACAGCTAACAATTATAAATGTCTAGGCACCAAATATGGGAGCACCTAAATACATAAAACAATCACAAACAGAAACAGTCTTATCGATAAGAACGTGCTAATAGCAGGGAACTTTAATACTCCACTTAATGCAAAGGACAGATCAACTAGACAGAAAATCAATAAAGACACAATGGACTTAATTGACTTTTTGGATCAGATGGATTTGACAGATATATTTAGAACTCTACATCCTGAGGCTATGTAATTTACTTTCTTCTCAAGTGCACATGGCACATTCTCCAAGATAGATCACATAATGGGACATAAAGCAGCCCTCAATAAATATAAAAGAATTGAGATCATACCATGCACACTTTCAGATCACAATGCTATGAAACTCGAAATCAATCACAGGAAGAAGTCTGAAAAACCCCCAAAAACATGGAGGTTAAAGAACACCCTACTACAGAATGAAAGGGCCAATCAGACAATTAGAGAATAAATTAAAAAATATATGGAAACAAATGAAAATGAAAATACAACAATCCAAACTCCACAGGATGCGGCAAAGGCAGTCCAAAGAGAAAAGTACATTGCACTTCAGGCATGTTTCAGGAAATTAGAAAAAGCGCAAGTGTAAAATCTAACAGCGCACCTAAAACAACTAGAGGGAGAGCAACAAGAGCACCCCAAACCCAGGAGAAGAAGAGAAATAATAAAAATCAGGGCAGAAATAAACAACATAGAAACCAAAGAAACAGTTGAAGAGATCAATGAAACCAAGAGTTGGTTTTTTGAAAAAATAAACAAAATTGACAAGACTCTAACCAGACTTCTTAAAAAGAAAAGAGAGAGCACTCAAACAGACAAAATCATGAATGAAAATGGACTTATTTCAACCAACCCCTCAGAAATACAAGCAATTATCAGGGAATACTATGAAAAATTATATGCCAACAAACTGGACAACTTAGAAGAAATGGACAATTTCCTAAACACACACTCACTACCAAAATTCACACAGGAAGAGATAGAAAACTTGATTAGACCCATAACTAGTGAGGAACTCGAATCAGTTATCAAAAATCTCCCAACAAATAAGAGCCCTGAGCCAGCTTCCCTGGGGAATTGTACCAGACATTTAAAACAGAATTAATACCCATTCTTCTCAAAATATTCCAAAAAATAGAAATCGAAGGAAAACTTCCAGACTCATTTTATGAAGCCAGCATCACTCTGATTCCCAAGCCAGAGATCCAGCAATAAAGGAGAACTACAGGCCAATATCCTTGATGAATACGGATGCAAAAATCCTCAACAAGATCCTTCAAATCGAATCCAACAGCACATAAAAAGAATTATCCACCAATATCAAGTGGGATTCATTCCTGGGTTACAGGGCTGGTTCAATATTCACAAATCAATCAATGGGATACACCACATCAACAAAAGAAAAGAAAAAAGTCATATCATCCTGTCTATAGATGCAGAAAAAGCACTTGACAAACTACAGCATCCCTTCTTAAAAAGACCCTCGAGAAAGTCAGTATAGAAGGAACGTAAACATCATCAAAGCCATCTATGAGAAGCCGTCAGCTAACATCATCCTCAACGGGGAACAACTGAGAGCTTCCCCCCTGAGATCAGGAACACGACAGGGATGTTCACTCTCACCAGTGTTGTTTAACTTAGAGCTGGAAGTCCTAGCATCAAAAGGAAATAAAAGGCATCAGAATGGGCAAAGAAGAAATCAAACTTTCACTTTTTGCAGATGACATGATACTCTATGTAGAAAACCCGACAGACTCCACCAGAAGCCTACTAGAACTGATCCAAGAATTCAGCCAAGTTGCAGGGTACAAAATCAATGTACAGAAATCGGTTGCATTTTTTATACACCGACAATGAAGCAACAGAAAGAGAAATCAAGAAGCTGATCCCATTCACAATTGCCCAAAAAAACATAAAATACCTCGGAATAAACCTAACCAAGGATATAAAAGATCTGTATCATGAAATCTATAGAAACTTATGAAGGAAGTTGAAGAAGACATAAAGAGATGGAAAAACATTCCATGCTTATGGAATGGAAGAATAAATATAGTTAAAATGTCATTACTACCCAAAGCAATCTACACATTCATGCAATCCCAATCAAAATTGCACCAGCATACTTCTCAAAACTAGAACAAACTATCCTAAAATGTGTATAGAACCACAAAAGACCCCGAATAGCCAAAGTAATATTGAAGAAGAAAACCAAAATGGGAGGCATCACCATCCCAGACTTTAGCCTCTACTACAAAGCTGTCATCATCAAGACAGTATGGTACTGGCACAAAAACAGACACATAGACCAATGCAGAATTGAGAACTCAGAATTGGATCCAAAAGTGTACAGCCAACTAATCTTTGACAAAGCAGGAAAGCGTATCCAATGGAAAAAAGACAGTCTTTTAACAAAGAGTGCTGGGAGAACTGGACAACAACATGCAGAAGAATGAAACTGGATCATTTTCTCACACCATACACAAAAATAAACTCAAAATGGATAATGGAACTAAACGTGACACAGGAAACCATCAAAACCCTAGAGGACAAAGCAGGAAACAACCTCCTTGTCCTCAACCGCAATTTCTTACTTGACACATCCCCAAAGGCAAGGGAATCAAGAGCAACAATGAACTATTGGTATCTCATCAAGATTAAAAGCTTCTGCACGACAAAGGAAACAATCCATAAAAGTAACAGACAACCGAAGGAATGGGAAACAATAGTTGCAAATGACATATCAGATAAAGGGCTAATATCCAAAAATCTATAAGGAACTCACTAAACTCCACACCCGAAAAACAAACAACCCAGTGACGAAATGGGCAGAAGACATGAACAGACACTTCTCCAATAAGGACATCCAGATGGGCAACAGACACATGAAATGATGCTCAGCATCCCTCATCAGGAAAATACAAATCAAAACCACACTGAGATACCACCTCACGCCAGTCAGAGTGGCTAAAATGAGCAAATCAGAGGTCTCTAGATGCTTCAAGGATTGGAGAAACGGGCACCCTCCTACGCTGTTGGTGGGAATGTAAACTGGTGCAGCCCCACTGGAAAACAGTATGGAGGTTCCTCAAAAAATTAACAATAGAACTCCCTTATGACCCAGCAATAGCGCTGCTAGGAATTTACCCAAGGGATACAGTAAAGCTGATGCACAAGGGCACATGTACCCCAATGTTCATAGCAGCACTCTCAACAATAGCCAAAACATGGAAAGAGCCTAAATGTCCATCCACGGATGAATGGATCAAGAAGATGTGGTTTATCTATAGATGGAATACTACATGGCAATGAGAAAGAATGAAATTTTGCCATGTGTAGCAACGTGGAACGAACTTGAGGGTGTTATGCTGAGCAAAATAAGTCAGGCAGAGTAGGACAGCTACCATATATTTGCACGTATAGGAGGATTAGGAGGAACTTAATGGAGGAAAGTGGGGGAGAAGTAGGGGGGTTTTAGAGGAGAGGAGGGAGGCAATTCATGAGAGACTCTTGAATGCTGAGAACAAACTGAGGGCTAATGGGCATGGGGGGAGGGGAAAGGGGATGATGGGCATGGAGGAGGGCACTTGTGGGAATGAGCACTGGGTGTTATATGGAAACCAACTTGACAGTAAACTATTATTAAAAAAGAATTTTAATATGTGTAATCTAAAGCTTAATTGAAATAATAAGGGAGAAAGAAAACGACTTACATGAAAAGTAAGTAAGGAAAATAGAATGTATATTTCGGACAAGAAAACATATGAAGGACACGGGTGTTTGACAGTGGTTGTGGTGGTGTTTGCTAAGGGAAAAAAAATAAAGCAATTTTGTCCTAAAGTAAAATAATTGTTTCAGAATGAGGAAAAGAAAAAAAAAAAGATGGACAAAACTGGAAAAGAAATCTTGAGAAAATAATTTCATGTATGGCTTAGCTACAAGTGAAATGGATTTAAGTTTTTTTTTTTTTAAAGTTCAAATATCAAAAGTATGCTGGTACAAAATTAGAATTTGGTTGTCTGTTAAAAGGACAAAGTTTTGTTTTGTTTTGAGTACTGATCAGCTCTTCCTAAGAAATTATAAACAAAACTTTTTCTGTACCTTTAAGGTAATCTATTTATGAAACAAAGATCTGGGTCTTATGAAAATAATTTTGTGTAATTCTTTATCACATCTTCGATTAGTTAGAAAAACTGAGTCTTCTCTATTACAAGAGCTCAATGTCTTTTAACTATGTAGATTATTATATTTGCTTTTGGAATCTTGTAATTGTCATTCTGATTGAATGGGTAACTAAGTATTATTTCTGAGTGACCTATGATCCTATTTGACCAAATGTTTTAAATCTTTTGACATTTTAAACAAACTTCCCCAAATCAACTTCTAAACTAAAAGAAGAATGTTTATTTATATAGACTTATTTGATATATTAAATTGCATGGGAAACACTGTCAAAAAACTAATGTTTTATCTTAGATCATAATTTATATAGGATATATTAAATAACTAAAATTTTTTGAAATTCCTAAAAATATGACATATCCTGGTATAATGTTATCTAGTGATAATTCCAGCTTTTATGTTAAAATATTATAGATCACAAAAAAAAACAATTTTATTTCTCAATTGCATCTGTGTGCACATGTGCAAGTGTACATATGTGTACGAACTCTCGCCACATCTTTAACCATGGCTATTTTTAAATCTTTTTTCACTCACTGGCACTATTGTTGTACTCTGATCTCTCACAAAAGTGATCCTATAAAAGTGCCTCATTTGCAAGGAAATTCATGGAAAAGACTGACAAGTACAGGTTTCTCATAACTTTAAGATCGTAACACTTAATTGGGTAAAAATTTCAAACTGATACATAAAGCCGGTGACCTAAGCTGAAGCAAAACAAGAATTACAAGAGACTGAACTGATGAAGACGATTATAATTTTTTTATGACTTCATTTGAAACACTGCTGGTTCTTTAATGTTTTGTTTTCCAGATTTAAATGATCCCGTTTTCTCCTCTCTTCTGAGCGATCTATAGCTTACAGCACTTCAGTAAAATATAATTTTGTAAACAAAGGCTGAAACGTGTATATTTTTCTTCCTACCTGATCCCTCTAGAGTTCAGAAATTCATACTGAATATCTTTATTTTTCATGACAATACATGTATGTACATAAGCTCCATCTCTTCTCCGTGTATTAGGACACAATTAGAAACATCCTAACGTTGGCTTGTTGGCTTCTTAACCTAAAAAGACTTGAAAAGTTCAATCTAAGATTCCTTAAGAAAAGTTCCAGCAGAGCAGATTTAAAAGAGCCTATATGGCCAATCACTATCCTGGGGATAATTGTTAAAATTAAAAAAAAAAAAAAAAACCCCAACAGAGGCCAGCCTTGAAAATTCCCTGGTAGACAAACCAGGTTAGTCATACAAAGCTTAATTTAGCTTATTTTGTTAGGACTAATTTCAGGTGGATAATTACTTGTTTATGCCCGTGGAAAGCATTAGCAAAACTGAAACTGTTTCCCAAAGTAGATATGAGGTAGCCACCAACAAATTCCCAATCATTTAAGAGAATGTAAATATTCTTATCACTATGAAAATGAAATCCTTAGACTTCTTACTCTCCAAGCTGCTTTGTAACAACATAGCCCTGTGCCTAATTCCCTGTTTTGGCTTGAGTGGGCCTGGTTCCCCAGCTGTTCTTTGGTGGATGCGCAACAAACTTTACCAATTACTACGTCAAAGATTCATTGGTTTTCTGTGACTTCTGAACTTTGACAGCACCCACAGTAAATATTGTGTGGGGTCACAGCCAGTCATTTATACTGGAGTAAAAACCACTGCGGTACCACAGGCTAATTCAGACACACACCCCTTCTCTCCTCACCACCTGTTTTATAAAGACAACAACAACCGTCAACTACACTTATTGTGTCCCTTGTACCGTTAACAATAAATGGTGGTTGCCAATAAACAGATTTTGGTAACCGAACTTCCTGCATGGAACGTTGGAGATAAAAAGAGAAGAGCAGGAAGTTCAAGGTGCCCCTAAAGGCCAGAGTTCCATTAGAAATGGGCGAGGATTAACACACTTTTCTCTTCTGCCAATATACTGGTGAAAGGAAGTGATCCCCTATAGACCAGCCTTGTCCTCAGGAAGGAAAAAGAAAGACTGGCTGTTTCAAAGCTGAGTTACCTCAGACCCCCTCCCACCTTTCCACCTATCACCCCCTCCATCCACCACCCCCTCCAACCTCCATCCCCACCCTCTGCTTCCTGGGTCTGACTTCAAAGGACCCAGCTCGGGACCGCTAGGCTTTCAGTCGCTCTCCACAAAAAAACCTCCCGGCACCAAGCTTTCTTTTTTCTCCAGCTGGGAGCATCCGCCTTCCGGTTAGGTCTCCTCAACTAATTGCAGGTAACACTCTACTCTAATTGGTGAAGGGGTGTGGCCACCATTGCGTCACCAAACAAGACTACGGACGATTGGTTGCCAGTAGGAGGCTATAGCCAATGGGAAGCAGTCTTGAAGCTGCCGCGGGGTGCGGGGAGTTTTCTGTAGATGCTTGGACTCCGCCCTAGGCTGCCTACCGTGTTTATTTTCTCCCGCGTTGCTTCGCCTTCTGGGCGCCCTGAGGTGCTGTAGCCGCTGCCCTCACCGCTGCAGCCATGGTCTCCTTAACGGACACCCAGACTAAAGAGTCGCCCCGGGATCCTCGGCTGGAGCCTCCCATACCCGTCGCTCGAGCTCGTCACGCCCGCTCGCCCCTCCATCCTGCTTTGGGGAGCGGCGACCTGTCAGACTGAGTCTGGAATGCGGGACTGGGAGGGCTGCCTAGAGGGGCAGGGGGCTGGACTTGCAGGGGCAGACTGGTCTGGTAGGAGGGTCGGTGGGGTTTGGGGAGATCCCCGATCTGGGGAGGGGGAAGCCTTTGCAGCGCGTCTGTCTCTCACCTCCGATGAGATGGGCACTTGGTTCCTGCAGATGGCCACCAGAAAAAGTTTATTGCGCGGTGTCCGAAGTTCATCCTTGGGGACTGAAGTCCTCTACGAGTGACTGGCCTGTTGTTTGGGAGGTGGTATTTTAAATGTCACCAGTTATAGAGGTTTGGTTTTGTTTTTGTTTTTTTTAATATGCGTATACTTTAATAGTTTTATTATTTCGCCGCTTGGCACCTCTGGAAAGAACCTTCCAAAATTTTCTTTAAACAATTTCAACTTTTCTACCACCTAATGTTTCCGCAGTGGTAAAAAGGTACTTAGTGTTCAGTTATACAGTGTCTTTTTTTAATGGTGGATTTTGTGCTTTGGGGCTTATTTTGTTCTTTTAGCATCTGTTACTGTCTTTTTTTTTTTTAATGTTTTTTATTTATTTATTTATTTATTTATTTATTTATTTATTTATTTATTTCTAGGAGAGAGAGAGCGTGAGCAGGGGAGGGTCAGAAGAGAGGGAGTCACAGACTCAGAAACAGGCTCCAGGCTCAGAGCCGGCAGTCAGCACAGAGCCCGACTCGGGGCTTGAACCCACAATCCAAGAGCTCATGACCTAAGCGAAAGTCCGACGCTTAACCGATTAAGCCACCCAGGCGCCCCAATATTAAAGCTTTTTGAAAAGAAATCACACAACAGCAACACCACACACACATACACACACACACACACACACACACACACACATTGCAGATCCTGAGGTAGATTCTTCTGGCAAAAATTTCATGATCTCTCCATACCCCAGTCATCAGCAATATCCCCCCACCTCCATGTTTTCAAAACATTGAGTCTGCTACAAAAAGAAGCCCAAGACAGTGTACAGACTCAAAGTTACAGATTCATCAGAAGCTCAGTTTAACTGAACAAACACAACCTGACCTAATATCCTGATAACCTCCTATGTTTCATAACCTCCTTCATAATGGAACTATGTGCAAATAAATCAATAACTTAGATACCTTTTGAACTAGGAAGGTAGGAATCCCTTCAAAGAAGCCCTCAGCCTGATGGAGGACATGGACAAGTTTAGAACACTGAAATACTGCACTGAATGTTAGAGCAGTGTTTTTAAGGCAACATATCTGCCCCAAAGTAGAAGAGTGACACAATCCTGGTGAGAGATTAAATGATCAACCTCCTGCTGCCTCACAGAGAGGAAAGAGATGAAGGAGCATTATTATTTGCTCCAAATGACTAAAATGCTGGAAAATGTACTCTGGAAGGTCTGGATTACACTCCCTTCCTGGTTCTTACACTCAAGGAGTAAATCCTAGCCTGTGGTAACAATGACACTCAAGGAGTAAATCATAGCCTGTGGTAACATTCAAAGGGCACTGCTTCTGAAGGTAAATACTTTTGGAGAGATGATAAGATATACCCATGATTTCTTTGCTCAGGCTATAATCTAAAGGCCTCTGCTTTAGAAATCACCTCTAGGAGAGACCAAGGAATCCATGTCTCCACTATTAGAGCAAAATTCAGAGACCCAGAAAAGTGTGGGAAAAACTCAGTACTCTTTTCCATGATTCTGGGGGCAAACTTCTCATTATATCATTCTCCCACTCAGCATACAACTTCTTCCTAGTTCACCCCCCAGCTACTTTGCCCTCCAATTCCTTTATAATCCCTCCATGGTCTAAAAAGCAAGCAGTAAGTCTAGTGAGTGGAACTTGGCATCCTCTCTTGGAGATAACCAAGGGGGGCAAGGCACTAGCCTAATGAATTTCAGCTCCTGGGGCACCTGGGTGGTTTAGTCGGTTAAGCGTCCGACTTTCGCTTAGGTCATGATCTCGCGGTTCTTGGGTTCGAGCCCTGCGTCGGGCTCTGTGCTGACTGCCAGCTCAGAGCCTGGAGCCTGTTTCAGAGTCTGTGACTCCCTCTCTCTCTGACCCTCCCCTGCTCATGCTGTCTCTCTCTCTCTCTCCTAGAAATAAATAAAACATTAAAAAAAAGAAAGAAAGAAAGAAAAGAATTTCAACTCCTGACTCCAGCCTATGCTTCTGTGCTTTACAGTTCTCCTACATCTGGAAGTGAGAGAGCAGGGTGAGATGTTATCTGTTCCCTTTAGTCTCCACAGGGACAGGGAGCAAAATAAGAGGGAATCTGTATATAAGCCAAGTAGACTCAGAGACTGGCTCCTAGTTTTCCCAGCTGTGGACTCAACTTATTGGGGTGAGAGCAAAGAGTGAGGTGAAATGTTTGTTATGTGAAGAACAGGTTTGACTCCCACAGCCTGTCTCCACTCTTTGAGTCTGTCCTCACTCTCTCTCCATGGGGTGAGGAAGAAAGAAAGAATTACACCAGCTCCTCATTCATTCCTGGCTATAGTCTTTCCTCCTACAAAATATGAATCAACCATAGAGACAGAAATAAGATTATTTTGAGACCCGAAGCTCAGCTTCCCCTAGGACTTCAGTGACAAATGTCAGCTGGGGAGACAAGTGCTTAATTCTGGGGGAACACCACCAATCAACGTCAAAGTGAATTGTAGGAGACTTTGCCCCTGTTCTGCCTAATTGTGAGAGAGACACCTAGCAGGTTTCCTGTGCCTTCCCCTTGAGAATGCAGGCTCGTGTTCTGTCTTAGCTTTGGAAAGTTAACTTTCTAGGTATTTCTGCTAGGAATTCATAAATTCAAAGGACACAAACATCCTTCCTCTTTCTTGAAAATATCCAGACAGTTTGAATCTAGTCTCGAGGTGTTATTTAAGGTAGCTTTTGCTCATACATACATGTGCAATATAAATTATTGATCACCTCTCCTACAGCGCTACTTCTCTTACTCAATGTACATGTTAATAATCTGGAGATCCTGTTAAAATGCAGGTTATGACTCAGTAGGTCTAGTGTGGAGCCTGATATTCTTATTTCTTTTTGAAATTTTGTTTTAATGTTTTTTTTACAAATAGTTTATTGTCAAGTTGGTTTCCATATAACACCCAGTGCTCATCCCCACAAGTGCCCTCCTCCATGCCCATCTTCTTGCTCCCCCCCACACCCATCAGTCCTCAGTCTGTTTTCAGCATTCAAGAGTCTCTCATGGTTTGCCTCTCTCTCTCTCCCCCACTATTTCTCCCCTTCTTCTCCCCCATAGTCCTCCTTTTAATGTTTATTTTTGAAGAAGAGGGCGAGAGATAAACAGAGCATGAGTTGAGGAGGGACAGTGAAAGAGGGAGACACAGAATCTGAAGCAGGCTCCAGGCTCTGAGCTGTCAGCACAAAGCCTGATGCAGGGCTCAAACTCACGATCTGTGAGATCATGACTTGAGCCAAAGTCAGATGCTTAACCAACTGAGCCACCCAGGCACCACATCTGTATTTCCAACAAGCTCTAGAGTGACGCTAATATTACTAGAGCACAAACCACACTGTGAGTGTCAAGGATTTAGAACAGAGTATGTGAACCTAACATGGATTTCACCTCCTGCCTTGAAGTAGCCTCCAGTCTGAGAGGAAACCAGGACACAGGGTAAGAGCAATCAGGCAGAATACTACAGAGATTGGGAAGGGGGGTTGTATAATAGAGCCTGGGACATCATAGGGCATCAGGGAAGTTATCATAAAACAGCAGAATTATAAACAGAATATGAAGGTAAGGGCCAACTTGACTGAGGGGTCTCAGAGACAACATGTACACAGGATCAGATGTGAAAGAAGGAAACTCATACAAGGGCATGAGCCAAGTTTCATCTCAAAACAGGAGTCTGGGACAAGAAATTTTAGGAGCTCATTGGAGTGAGTCTGTAGGTGCCAGTGGATAAAGGTTTTGAAACTCAGTCTGAGGATCTGAGATTTAATAAAAGAAATAGAAGCTCCGTGGTCAGAGAAACTGAGTAAAATTGTAGTGGAGGTAGGCCAAGGACTGAAAGCAACGAGGTAATGGGGAGTTACTATTTAATAGCCACAGATTTCAACTTGGGAAGATGAAAAGCTTCTGGAAATGGATGGTGGTGACAGTTGCACAAAAATGTGAATGTACTTAGTGCCACCGAATGGCATACCTAAAAATGGTTAAAATGCTCAATTTTGTTATATGTATTATAAAACACTAAAAAAATCATAGTGGAGACAAAGGCCATAAAAAGTTGCTGCTAATATCTAAATATTACTAAGATCCAAGCCAACTCTAGACTAAGTAAATGCTGAAAAATGGGCCTCCTGAAGTGAAAATAAATTTGGAACCACCTCTCAACACCAACTTCCCACCTCCATTTCACTATTCTACCATAAGTTAGGTAGCTTATGTTCTTAAGGATTTGAAAGAAAAGCAACCATTTTACAAATGGGTTTCTGTTGTGCTTTTGAGCTCAACCTGCTCAGCTTGAGTCACTACGAGCTGCCCTGTAGGTGCCATGTATGGATCTCCTTACTCAGCAGCCAGTAGATGAATGAACCAGACTAGTAATGAGGAAAGGCGAGCTCTGAAAATGCCCATGCTCAGAGTCATGGGGAACATGGAACTATTTCCTGGACACAAGGGAATTGGAGAGAAAAGGGATGAGCCAAACTGATAGGAGAAGAAAACAAATTTTGAGGAGAACCTACCAAACATTAAAGTTGAAAACACTCCCAAGAAAATAGTGATGGCTGTCCCAAAAGGCCAGAAAAGCAAAGAAACCACTAAAGGACTAAAGTCAAAGGCATGGAAGACACAGACAAAAAAAGTGGGGGGGGGGGGGAACAAAAAGTAATTTTGCCTAGAGAAGGGGCTACACAACATAACACCAGCACAAAATGCAAACGTTTCTACCAGGCACAAACTGTGAAGTGGGCTTGCTTGAAAATAAAGGACAAGCCTCAAGCTAGACAACTGGGAGACATTTCTGACTGGATTGTGGTGTGTGTGTGTTGCGATAGTGGGTCAGTGCTGAGAAGGGAGTTTGGAGAAACCATTTCTTTGGGTCAGTCTGTAGGAAGATAGTGGAGAAAGGAAACCTTGAAGATGTCATGCAGTTGTTTGAAACCCGTTATGTTGATCCATCCAATGAGGAAGCACCAGAGTGATCCTCGACTACAACCTAACCATAAAGGTGAGCCCAGACAGCAACAAGGGCTCCAATAAGCTGAGAAAAGGCTGGTTTCCTACCCTGGGATCCAGGGAAGGTCTCTGCCCCAATCAACTTCTACCCTTATTCTCTGCCTCCACCTTCTGTAGGTAATGGTGAATCCAGAAGCTGCTCTTAAGTCAGTAATAGGAACAGAGTTTGATGATATTTTCTGACTCAGGGCAGCCTAATCAGACTCTTAATTTCTTTTTGGAAATCTGTCATCTGGGATCAAGTGTCATAGAACCCATTTATTCTTCAGGCTCCTCCCAAACATCATAGCAATCCCCTGGCCTCCAGTGATAACACAAGTGATCACACTGTGACGGGGGAGGATTTTTCCTATTATTTATGTCCTCATACCTAGGTAGTTAAGAGATTCTTTCTGAAGTCTGCCCTCAATGCCTATTACCATTTAAAAGGCATTTATTTTCTTCAAGGACATTTTTTAAGGGACATGGATATCATTGGCAGCAAAAGTAATAAAAAAAAAAGCCATCTACAAATGAGTAAAGAGAAAAGAGACCAAAGGTTGATAAAACCATAATTATTTAAAATTATCTTTTGAGAAAACTCAAATAGATAAAGTCATGAATGAAAGAGGAGAGAACACAACCAATTCCACAGAAACACAAATGATTATAAGAGAATACTATGAAAAATTATATGTCAACAAACTGGATAATCTGAAAGAAATGGATAAATATCAAGACACTTACACACTACCAAAACTTAAGAAGGAAGAAATAGAAAATTTGAACAGGCCCATAACCAGCAAAGAAATTGAATATATTTTCAAAGATCTCCCAACAAACTAGAGTCCTGGGCCAGATGACTTATCAGGAAATTCTACCATTTAAAGAAAAGTTAATACCTATTCTTCTCAAAATGTTCCAAAAAATACAAATAGAAGGAAAGCTTCCAAACTCATTCTATGAAGCCAGCATTATCTTGATCCCCAAACCAGACAAAGGCCCCAGTGAAAAGGAGAATTACAGGCCTATATCCCTGGTGAATCTGTATGCACAAATTCTCAATAAGATACTAGAAAATCAAAATCAAAGACATTAATAGAATTATTCACCAAGATCAAGTGGAATTTATTCCTGGGCTGCAGGCCTGGTTCAGTATTTGCAAATCAATCAATGTGATATACCACATTAATAAAAGAAAGAATAAAAACCATATGATTCTATCAATAGATGCAGAAAAAGCATTTGACAAAATACAGCATCCCTTCTCAATAAAAACCCTCAGGAAAGTAGGGACAGAAGGCACATACCTCAACATCATAAAACCATATATGAAAGGCACACAGCTAATACATCCTCAATGGGGAAAAACTGAGAGCTTTCCACCTGAGATCAGGAACACAAAACAGATGTCTCCTCTCTTCACTGCTGTTCAACATACTACTGGAAGTCTTAGCCTCAACAATAAGAAAACAAAAAGAAATAAAAAGTATCCAAATTGTCAAAGAAGAATTCAAACTTTCACTTTTTGCAGATGTCGTGATACTCTACGTGGAAAACCCAAAAGACACCACCAAAGAGTTGTTAGAACTGATACATGAATTCAGCAAAGTCGCAGGATATAAAATCAATGTACAAAAATCAGTTGCATTGCTATATGCCAATAATGAAGCAGCAGAAAGAGAAATCAAGGAATCAATCCCATTTACAATTCCACCAAAAGTCATAAGATACCTTGGAATAAACCTAACCGAAGAGGTAAAAGATCTGTATGCTGACAACTATAGAATGCTTATGAGAGAAATTTAAGAAGACACAAAGAAATAGTAAAACATTCCATGCTCATGGATTGGATGAACAAATATTGTTAAAATGTCAATACTATCCAAAGTAATCTACACATTCAATTCAATCCCATCAAAATATTCTTCACAGTATTCTTTTCAGAGCTAGAATAAACAATCCTAAAATTTGCATTAAACCAGAAAAGATATAGCCAAAGTAATGTTCAAAAAGAAAAGCAAAGCTGGAGGCACCACAATTCCAGGCTTTAGGCTCTATTACAAAGCTGTAATATCAAGACAGTATGATACTGGCACAAAAACAGACACATAGGCCAATGGAACAGAATAGAGAACCCAGAAATGGATCCACATGTATATGGCCAACTAATCTTTTCTGTATGGCAGGAAAGACTATCCAATGGGAAAAAAAAGTCAATCTCTTCAGCAAATGCTGCTGGTAGAACTGGACAGTGGCATGTAGAAGAATGAAATTTGATCACTTTCTTACATCACACACAAAAATAAATTGAAAATAGATAAAAGACCTAAATGTGAAACAGGAAACCATCAAAATTCTAGAGGAAAAAAACAGGCAACAACCTCTTTGACCTTGGTTGCAGCAACTTCTTAGTAGACATGTCTAAGGAGGCAAGGGAAACAAAAGCAAAAATGAAAATTGGGACCTCATCAAGATAAAAAGCTTCTACACAGCAAAGGAAACAATCAACAAAACTAAAAGGCAGTTGATAGAATGGGAGAAGATATTTGCAAGTGACATATCAAATTAATATCAGTATATTTATCTGTTGGTACCCAAAATCTATAAAGAGCTTATCAAAGTCAACACCCAGAAAACAAATAATCCACTGAAGAAATGGGCAGTAGACATGAATAGACACTTTTCTGAAGAAGACATTCAGATGGCTAACAGACACATGAAAAGATGCTCAACATTTCTCACTGTCAGGGAAATACAAATCAAAACCACAGTGAGATACCACTGCACACCTCTCAGAATAGCTAAAATAAAAAACTCAGGAAATAACAGATGTTGCTGAGGACACAGTGAAGGGGGAATCCTTTTGAACTGCAAACTGATGCAGACACTCTGGAAAACAGTATGCAGTTAACTAAAAAATTTAAAATAACAATATGGCCCAGCAATTGCACTACTAGGTATTTCACCAAAGGACATAAAAATGCTGAATTGAAGGGGCACATGCACCCCAGTGTTTATAGCACCATCAACAATAGCCAAATTATGAAAGAGCCCAAATATCCATCAACGATGAATGGATAAAGAAAATGTGGTTTACACTCACACACACATATAATGGAATACTTCTCATCAATCATAAATAATGAAATCTTGCCATTTGCAACAATGTGGATGGAACTAGAGTGTATTATGTTAATTGAAATAAGTCGGGCAGAGAAAGATAAATATCATATGATTTCACTTATATGTGGAGTTTAAGAAACACAACAGATGAACATAGGGGAAAGAAAAGAAAAATAAGATAAAAACAGAGAGGGAAGCAAAGCTTAAATACAGAGAACAAACTGGTGGTTGCTAGAGGGGAGGTACATGTAGGTATGAGCTAAATGGGTGTGGGCATTGAAAAGGGCACTTGGGATGAGCACTGGGTGTTGTATGTTAAGTGACGAATCACTGAGTTCTACTCCTCAAACTAATACTACACTGTATATAAAGTAGCTTGAATTTAAATAAATACAAATAAAATAAAATAATCTTTTGAGATGTACTATTTGTAGGAGGAAAAGGCTCTGTATTTCTACTGGGAAGTTAAAAGGGAACTACTGTAACATTCACACAGTTTATTTAGAGAAATTTACAGCCATTATTTAAACCAGTCTTTATAAACATCTCATATGGGGATGGGAAAAGCAGGCATTAGTATTATGACATGTATATTTTTCCCCTTTTTAAAGAGAAAGCGTGAGTGGGGAAGGGACAGAGAGAGAGGGAGACACAGAATCTGAAGCAAGGTCCAGGCTCTGAGCTGTCAGCACAGATCTCGACGTGGGGCTCAACCCCAGGAACCATGAAATTATGACCTGAGCTGGTGTCAGACTTTCAACTGGCTGAGCCACCAATGCACCACTGTGCACATTTGTAAAAGTGAATAAATGGGAGCCCAGAAAATGATATTACTTTAACTAAGGCTAGGCATTGGGAAGAATCTGTAGGGATTGTGAAGCATTGTGAAATGATTCTTTATGATTTCCCCACTGTGAAAGCGTTCATGATGGTATTTTAATCTCAATGTTTCATGAAAAGAAGTGATTGTTCAATGGGGGCCATGTTTCCTTTGCTTCATCTTACATGTATGTGGAGGAGTTTAAACTGGAGACTTGGTTTTCAGTGTGAGGTCCCTTGAGCAGCAGCAGCAGTATCTCCTGAGAACTTGTTAGAAGTACAAATTCTGGGTCCCACCCAGACATACTGAATTCCAAACACTGGGGTCTGAGCCCAACAATGTGTATTTTCAGAAGCCCTCCAGGTAAGATGACATCCATTGAGTTTGAGCCTCCCTGAACAGAGTACTATTTCTGGCCTCCCTTTACTCCCTTCTCTCTCTGCGTCTATCATTAGTCAGCTAAAGAGACAGTACTGAGCATGCTTAGCTAAGTTTCTTCCAGGATTTTTTCTTTTTTGGTGGTTTCCTTCTTTTATATAGATCCAACCTACTCACAGGATACATGCATTACAATATGCTCATACATGAGAAAATGTAATAAAAGCAGGCTCTGTCATGTGGGAGGCGGGGTGTGCTCAGCAGTATTTATGATGAAGAGTAAGACTGTCTAATTTAGTGATGTGGGATTAGCAAGCCAATTAGGCTGCAGCTGATGGTTTAATCACTTGTCTCTATGTCTTGATTATCATAAGAGGGGGAAATGTGTTATTTATTGTACCTCTACAACTCCAACAATGGGTTGTAGCAAAAAGTGGGCAGGATGCAGGTTCAGATCACTTGTAGTAGAGACCAAATTGAGAGAAAAACAGGACAGAAGAACAAGATGATATCCTAGAATTTTTTAACTAAAGGGAACTTTAGAAATTATCAGTTGTGAACTCTTGATTGCAGATAAATAAACAGAGAACTGAGGGAACTGAGGGGCTTGCTCAAGATCAAATTGCTAGTTAGTGGTGGAAACAAGACTAGAACCAAGGACACTTGGCTCTCAGCTGTGCACTTTCTGAACTAGTGGACCAAAGCAGGCAATAGTAGAGAAACTTTAAAGTACACAAATACATACATGGCCAAGTAGAAGGAGCAACACCAAGGATTTGTAGCATGGGAAGTAGGTTCAAACCCAAAGTGCTTTGTTATCAGAGGAAAGCTCTGACTTCAATCTACCTGTGTATGTTTTGTTGCCCTCCCCCCCCCCCAGCCAAGGCTCAAACTACACAACCAGCTCAGTGTGCTCTGAACACTGCTTTGTTTTCCTACTGTTGTTTTCTCTGCCTACAGTCTCTCCCTGCTGCTTATGTGTGGCAAAATCCTATCTGTCCTTGGAGAGAGCTAACCCAAATGTCATTCCTCCGCAGTCTTCTCTAAAATTACCAATCAACTGTCACCCCTGTGGCAGCCACAAATGCTCATCCTCCACTCTGAATTTCTAAGACACTTCACTTGTATTTACTTCTTATGGCAACACTTTCTGCATTGTGTTACAGCTATGCTTTACCTCTTGTATTAGAATATAAGCATCTTAAGGGCAGAGGCCATGTTTCATCTTTTTTTGTCTTTTTCTAGTTTTCTTTATTTTTTAATTGAAGTATAATTAACACATAGTGTCATTGTATTACTCTCAGGTATATAGTATAATGATTTAACAATTCCATACTTTTCTCCGTGCTCATCAAGATAAGTGTACCCTGAATTCCCTGCATCTATTCTACCTATCCTCCTACCCACTTCCCTTTTGGTAACTACCAGTTTGTTCCTTATATTTAAGAAAGAGTCTGGTTTTGTTTGTTCTGTTTGTCTCTTTGTTTGTTTGTTTTATTACTTAAATTCTACATATGAGTGAAATCATATGGTATTTGTCTTTGACTGACTTATTTCACTTAGCATTACATTTTTTAAGTCCATCCATGTTGTTATAAATTGCAATGTTTCATTTCCATTGAAAAAAATGAAACCTTGTAATTTATAACAACATAGATGGACCTAGAATATATATATATATATATATATGGGACCTAGAAGATACATATGTGTGTGTGTATGTATATATGGACCTAGAAGATGTGTGCATACGTGTGTGTGTGTGTGTGTGTGTGTGTGTATACACATACCTCATCTCCTTTATCCTTTCATCTACTGATGGACATTTGGATTGCTTCCATATCCTGGCTATTGTATATAGTGCTGCTATAAACATAAGAATGCATATATCTTTTTGACTTAGTGTAAATAAAAAGCTTTTGAACAGCAAAGGAAACCATCTGCAAAGCAAAGAGGTGACCTACTGAATGGGAGAAGATATTTGCAAATGATATATTCAATAAGGGGTTAATATGTAAAATATGTAATGAACTGATACAACTCAACACCAAAATACATTCATTTAAAACATGGACAGACACCAACACACACAAGAAAAGATGCTCAGCATCACTAGTCATAAGGGAAATGCATGAAAACTACAATGATATATTACCTTACACATGTCAGAATGGCTAAAATAAAAAGACAAGAAATAACATGTGTTGGCAAGGATATGGAGAAAAAGGAGCCCTCATGTACTATTGGTAGGAATGTAAGTTGGTGCAGCCACTTTGGAAAACAGTGTGCAGGTTTCTAAAAATTTAAAAAAAAACATAATTATTACATCACCCAGTAATTTCCTGACTGGGTATTTACCCAAAGGAAACAAAACACTGTTTCCAATTTCTTTTTATATTTTTTAAAGCTAGTATGCAGCTACAGACACAATTGAAAAGTAGATAAGGGGGTGGGGGGAAGAGAAAGAGCAAAGACACATTCTTCACTCCACAATAAAGTATTCCCCCCACAAATATCCCACAGGAGACCTTGTTTCCATGTGCTAAAGAGTACTCAAGATTATTGTGCAGGGGAACCAGACTGCATTCAGGTATGATGATGTAAAACTAAATGTGTATAGGCACCAATGAATTCGACGTCTACAGCTTTGGCCCTAACTTAAGTGGAGTTGGTCATTCTAACCTCCTCCATGCTGCGCTTGATCCCATAGCTGAAATAGATAGCAAGCCCAATCAGCATCCAGACACCATATTGGGCCCAGGTGCCAGCTGCCATCTGCATCATAAGGTAAACATTCACAAAGATGCTCAGTAGTGGGAGGAGAGGCATAGCAGGGACCTTAAACTGAAGGGGACTGGAGCTCTGTGGCTGTCTCCAGATGACTCCAGTGAGCCCAGCAATAAGCACCAGGAGCAGCACAACTACTGAAATCCACACTGGGTCTCCAGAAAGTGGAACTGGCCACTGGGTCAGCACCAAGCACAGAAGAGTGAGCAGTAGAGCAAGCAGTGAGGAGCAAACATAGACAACCCGGCCAGAGAGTGCAGTGGGGGTGGGGCTGCCTGGAAAAAATAGTCCCTGTAGAGTCAGCTTCTCTGCTGCAGGTCCATTCTCCTCCTGCACCTCCCCTTCATTTTCCTTATTTCTAATGTTGGTCTGATACCTGAGGATGAGAACACAAAGAGCCACCAGGGAGTAAGCTAGCAGCGACCCAAGTGACCTGAAGTTCACAAGATCAATGAATCCAAAGGAGACTGCCATGACTGGTGCAATAATGCCAAAGATCACAGTGGCCACAAGAGGAGCATATTTGCCAGTTTTTATCCTGACAAGAACAGGGAACAAGAGGTGATGCGTTGCCATCATGTATATAAAATGATGTATGGGTAAAATAAAGCCCAAGAAGTTAGATGAAAGACTACAGAGGAATCCAAAAGCTACAACATAGTAGGCAGGAGGCCAGCCAATATGGAGAAATGCCTCAGGCAAGGTGCTCCCAGGTTGAAGCTTGTAGTAAGGCACCATAAGCGTAAGTGATGAAGAGACACCAACATATACCAGAAGGCAAATGAGCAGTGATATCACAATGCCCCTGTGGATTGAACGTTGGGAATTCTGGGCTTCTTCAGCTCTTTCAAAAATATTGTGGAAACCAATAAATGTATAGAGACAGGTAGCTGCTCCACGGAGAACCCCTTTGAAGCCGAAGGGCACAAATCCTCCAGAGCCCAGGGGGCTCAGGCTAGAGGTGTCATTGAGTCCAGCCTTTATGTAGTCCTCTTCTGTGAGTGTCCAGTTGTGCAGGTTCCCCTTAATAAAGCCAGAGATGATGACAAAACCCAGAACCAAAAGTTTCACCAATGTGACCACTTTGGTAACCAGGAAAAACTGACCATGGTTCAGAGCCTGCAATTCCATGAATAACAACACAAAGCCCACAACAAAGAAGACTAGATAGTCTGCAAGGACTTGGGGAACATGCAGTAAGATGCTCTCATGGAGGGTCTGAGAGATCTGGTTCCCAAGAAGATTGGCAAAAGCTAAAGTCCAGGCCCGGGTCACATTGGCTGTATCAGCAACAAGGGAGAAGATGAGGTTCCAGCCAGTGATGAAAGCCCAGAGTTCACCTACAGTGACATAAGTGTAGAGATATGAAGAGCCAGATTGTGGAATCTGGGCAGTAATCTCAGCATAGCACAGCGCAGTCAACACAGAAGATAGGCCAGCCAACAAAAAGCAGATCACAATGGATGGTCCTGCTTGATTGCTGACCACCTCACCAGCCAGGACATATATACCTATACCCACTGTCCGGCCTACACCCAGGGCCACTAAATCCAGAGTGCTCAGGATTCTGCTTGGGTGATCCTCAGGCAAAGGTTCCTCCAACTTAAGTCTGTGTACCAGCTTTTGACCAAATCTGCGAAGTGCTTGATGCAGCATCGAGCTAGAATTGAAGAGGATTCCAGGATCAGAGAGCTGTAGCAAGCACAGGAAGGAGAGAGTCTGAGATTCAGTTCGGTGAGGCTGAGTTAAGCCAAGTTGGGTTGATGTTGCCAAGTTCCGTTGCTCAGGCTTTAAAGCTATCACTTCGAATTTCATCTGGTATGTGTTATTCCTCCATAATGCCTAAAGAAACGATAAATATTTACTGAACAATGGTGTTCAACCAACCAGTGAAAACTCAGAAGTCCTATGTCACTTGTTGCAGCCCAAGTATCACAGAAACTGACACCAAAAGATGTCATAGAAAAATGAACCCTGCTTTCCTCCCAAAAAAGTGCAAAATACTTCCTAACATTCTTCTTTTCTACACACCACATGACATAATCCTATTTGGGTTCATCTAACTCATGTAGCTTCATGTACTAATTAAACTGTAAGACCCAACAGGGCATGGATATATTATGCAATAATTCACACATGGATATTTGCATGGTACTTGAGCATGAGTTATGACACATTAATTCACAGACTAGAAGGTCTCATTGCAATTATAGAACTATTTCAAATTATTATCTGAGTTTAAAATACAAATGTTCTTCCCCTAGTCTCAAAACCCTTACCTCCAAAATCAGTTAGCCAAGGTCAGATGTCACTGTGGCTCACTTTCTCCTCATTCTGCATCATCCATTTAGCTGTCCTGATATCACAGAATGTACAGTCCAACCCTTAACTTTTAGCTACCTAGGCCCACAGGTGTGATGTAAAAAGAGAGGGAGAGGAAGGAATTGTCAGGGCTGTCATAACAATCTGCAAGAACTCTAAGAACAAGCTGTAGTGGAAGGAAAAGCTGAAGAAATGAATGCAACATCCACCCAATAATCCATTACTAAGAATGGAGAAGAGCCAGAAAGGCCATCATATGAATTCTGGTATTGAATAAACCTCACCCAAAGCTACCAGACAAAAATTAACTACAGTTTTACATCCTCAGTTTTGAGAGTGTGATGAATTGGGAGGAGAGAAGTAAGTTACTTAGCTCAGTAGCTCACAACCAAAACAATTCCTTCTGTATCCTCTCTCCTTATAGGTTCCAGAAGAGAAGGTGAGCTCACTTCTGCAGACAGTCTCCTTGCGGGCCACAGTGTGCTCCATAAACACTCTACCATCTGTGATGTCAGCTGACAGCCGCTTGGAAAATCTGCCCTGTTCTGTGAGCTTGTATAAAAATACTCACTTGTAACTGCCTATTAATTTTTCACAAGGAGTTATTTTAACTTGCTCAAATCATTGTCTGAATGTTTTCTTAATGAAAGAAACTTTCATGTGGTTCCCCCTTTCCCCTCCTCTACTGCTACTATTCAAATGGACCCCTCTTCAAGAGGAGCAAGGCTTTAAATGAACAATTCACAGTAATGTTCCAGAAATGTGGGGAACAGAGAAAACAAAGTCATGCAGCCTTCACTCTCCTCTCTACTCTGGCTTTGGTTTTGAGAGAATTTTAGGAAGTGTTGTCAGAAGTTATAAAAAAAAAAAGAACAAGTCAAAATTGAAAAATCTTCTCTATAGGTTATCAAAAGGAATCCTTGGGTTGTGGTTCTGATCTTCTGTCTACAAATCCATCTATACTTATTTGCCACCCACCAGTTCCAATGTTATGATTTACCAACAACGTGGGAGATAGATAAGGAGGGTCAATTCTTAACTCATGGACTTTCTAAACTATAAATGTGATTGATGTGTGCCCCATTCACCACCAGTCTTCAAACCCTTCAGTGGTTCCCCATTGTCCTTCATTCCTTCTACATCTCACCTGTGCTGATTCGTCTATCCTCATCCCCTGTTCATGGTCCAGCTGTGAAATTCCACACTCACCCTGTTTTCTTGCCTTCTAATCCCCTCTTGTCCCTCTCTTTAGCTAACCCCTACTTCTCTTTTAGTTCCTAGCTCAGATGTCACTTCCCAACGAAGCCTCCCCTGACCCTTCTATGTATGCCCTTAGTCATAGCACCCAGGCTTCCCTCATATGCCAATTATCCTAATGTATCAAAATTCCAGTGGATGTATGTATCTAAATACACATATAGAGCATGGACTGGAAAAGCATTTGTTAAATACACTAAAGCAAGTGCCTCTAGTGAGGAGGGAAAATGAGAAAGAGCTCAGAATGAAAAGGGGAAAATAAAATACCTTGAAAAAGAGGCCTGACAGAAGCTATGATGCTAACAGTTTCATGACTGAGGGTAAGGTTGACTCCAATCAGTGCACTTCAGGTTCAAACAAGGAATTGAATGAACTGATGTCGTGAGACGACCTGGTTCAGAGCCTGATAAATGGCAGGCACTCAACAGACTTAAACTGAAGGGGAATGGGAATCCTATAATTGTCAGGACACAGAGAATACAGAGAAGTAATACTTGCCATAAAGAGGGTGGAGAACAAGGTAAGATGGGGCACTCCTCCTATCATTTCCCTCTGAACCCATTTCCCTTTACCCAATTCCTCTTTCTTCTTCAGCTCCTTCAACTTCCACTAGAGACTTCTTAGTGGGCACTAAGGATGCTTGTACCATGTTTCTCTCTCTGAGGGAACAGTCCTCACCTACCTACTTCCCAACAAAGACAAATGTGGTTCACTTCTGTTGAATCACACACCTCTTTGAGGTTGGTCACCTCAGAATAATGTCATCACTATTCTGAAGTCCATCCATGGACCCTGAGCAGGAATCCCAGAAGACGACCATCTGAATGGCAGGGTCAGAGATGGGTAATGAATTTGATAGTTTCTTTTTCACTCAGCTATGTTGTGCAGGGTGGCCCTTAAGCTCTTCCCACTTTTACTGAAGATGAGTGACAGTGGACCTTTAGACAAAATATGAAGATACCAGAGAGGAAGCCCAAAGAACAAAATATCTGGGAATTAAAAAATCATGTTTTTCCCTGCTTTGTCAAAGATTAGTTGGCCATACATTTGTGGGTCCAATTCTAAGTTCTCTATTCTATTCCGTTGGTCTATGAGTCTGTTTTTGTGCCAATACCATACTGTCTTGATGATGACAGCTTTGTAGTAAGGGCTAAAGTTTGGGATGGTGATGCCTCCCGTTTGGTTTTCTTCTTCAATATTACTTTGGCTATTCAGGGTCTTTTGTGGTTCCATAAAAATTTTAGAATAGCTTGTTCTAGTTTTGAGAAGAATGCTGGTGCAATTTTGACTGGGATTGCATTGAACGTGTAAAACTCATCGAGCTCCACCTGAAAAACAAATAATCTGGGGAAGAAATGGGTAGAAGACATGAATAGACACTTCTCTAAAGAGGACATCCAGATGGCCAATAGACACAGGAAACGATGCTCAGCATCCCTCATCATCAGGGAAATATAAATCAAAACCACACTGACATATCACCTCACACCGGTCAGAGTGGCTAAAATGAACAAACCTGGAGACTCTAGATGCTGGCGAGGATGTGGAGAAACGGGCACCCTCCTACACTGTTGGTGGGAATGTAAACTGGTGCAGCCCCTCTGGATGACAGTAGCAAGTTCCTCAAAAAATTAATACTAGAACTCCCCTATGACCCAGCAATAGCACTGCTAGGAATTTACCCAAGGGATACAGGAGTGCTGATGCATAGGGGCACATGTACTCCAATGTTCATAGCAGCACTCTCAACAATAGCCAAAACATGGAAAAAGCCTAAGTGTCCATCAACTGATGAATGGATCAAGAAGATGTGGTATAATTTTAGATTAGACAGAATCTTTTTTTTTTAACCTTCTGATTTGTGTTCCTTTAGTTTGAAAGTTGTGTAATACTTAATTTACTCTAGCAAATTTTTGTATGTGGTAGTATAGCTTTAATTTATCATAGCTATCAGTATGCTGTTCTGAATTTTCTTTTGGTTTAAAAAAAAAAAAAAACCCTGTTGCTTAGAAGCCATGAACTATTTTTAGTTTAATTTATCTTGTCAAAATTCCCTTATATTAAAAAATGATCATTTGGGTTCACTCAGGAAATGCATGTCAGGAAACTTGTATTATAAGTTTACTAGTTGTGATGTATCAGTAACTGCTGTTACCCCCTTTTCAAAGGAATATAATTGATTTTGAAGTTTTATGCATAGTCACATGCTTTATGACTAATGCAAGGAAATCAAGTCCTGTGTTGTATTTGTTCTAGTCATTTCTATTCAGGCTATAAATTGTAGCTAATTTTTATTTGGAATTAATTTATTCAAACTAAGTAAATACTTTCCAAAATAGATACTTAAAAAAAGGAAGAAGATGTGGTATATTAATACAATGGAATACTACATGGCAATGAGAAAGAGTGAAATCTGGCCATTTGTAGCAACATGGATGGAACTGGAGGGTGTTATGCTGAGTGAAATAAGTCAGGCAGAGAAGGACAAATGCCATATGTTTGCACATATAGGTAGATTAGGAGGAAGTTAACGGAGGACGAAGTGGAAGAAGAAGGAGAAAAATAGTTGGGGAGAGGGAGGGAGGCAAACCATGAGAGACTCTTGAATACTGAGAAGAAACTGAGGGCTGATGGGGGTGGGGGAGAGGGGAAGGTGGGTGATGGGCATGGAGGAGGGCACTTGTTGGGATAAGCACTGGGTGTTATATGTAAACCAACTTGACAATTAACTAAGGAAAAAAATAAATTTAAAAAAATCATGTTTTATGACTCCAGTAGAAGCAGGCAGAACAAACAGATGAGCAAGAAAACCTATAGAAGAGAAAGCATGTGAATCCTGAGAGAGCTTACCAAAAATCCAGCTTATAACAAGACAGAGAAACATTGTCCTCAAGCACAATTTCAGAAATGCCCTTTCTCTATGTAATATTCTGTGGTTACTCCAATGGTTTATATTCAGTCCAGACTTTCTGACCCAGCTGTCAGAGCCCCACACTAATTCTCCTACTGTCAGGCCCATTACCTCTTTCCTAACTTAAATTTCCTGGGATGAGTGTTGGGCTGGATAAGTTATCTGCCCTGCCAGGGATACCCTCCTCACTCCTTTCTTTCCAGTCTTGACCCTCAAGCTCTTTTCAACCCTATTCTAAAACCTTCCCCCCCTCCCTATCTAGGAAGCATTTCCTAAGCCATCCTCGTTGATCCCCACCTCTAACTTTCCTCCCCTTCCTGCCAGCACTTAAAGTCATTCCTGATGCTTAACCAAAACTAATTTTCCCTTTCCATCTGGTGGTCTCCTGAATGTGTCACTTAAATTCCTTTACTGTCTAAAAGCTTTCAGAGGGCAGGGTTAGGATCCGTATACTGTCTTCTGAATTCCACACTCCCACCACCAACCCTCACTACCCAAGGTAAGGACCTATGCATAATTATACCAAGCAACCATAAGAGGCATTTAAGACAGATAAAATGAATATATAGATGTATTGATTCACTACTATATCTTGACATTCCTAGAAGTAGGATTTTTTTTTTAAAGAGAAAGGGCCAAAACTAGTTGGAAACAGGGCACTAGAACAGGCTCAAGCATCATTTCAAGTGCATTTCCTGAGGACATTTCCTAATGTGGGTCATGGGTCTGTAAATCTCAGTATGATTAGGAAACAAGTCTCTCCCAAAAAAGGTGCTTGCTCACGGGAGGTGCTTTAAGAAATGCAGAGAGAAGGAGTGCCTGGGTGGGTCAGTTGGTTGGGCATCATGCTTCAGCTCAGGTCAGAAATTGCAGTTTGTGAATTTGTGCCCTGTGATAGGCTCTGTGCTCTTGGCTGAGAGCCTGAAGCTTGCTTCAGATTCTATGTCTCCCTCTTTCTCTGTGCCTCCCCTGCTCATGCTCTGTCTTTCATAAATAAATAAATAAATAAATAAATAAATAAATAAATAAATATTTTTTAAAAAAATAGGGGCACCTGGGTGGCTCAGTTGGTTAAGCGTCAGACTTTGGCTCGGGTCATGATTTCACAGTTCATGAGTTCGAGCCCCACGTTGGGCTCTGTGCTGATAGCTCAGAGCCTGGAGCCTGCTTTGGATTCTTTGTCTCCCTCTCTGTCTCTGCCCTTCCTTTGCTCATGTTATGTATCTTTCTGTTTCTCTCAAAAATAATTTTTAAAAAACATTTAAAAACAAGTTAAACCAAAATTTAAAAAAAAAGAAATGCAAAGGGAGGGCAGAGAACATGAAGCCAGCTTTTATGAATTCCATAATGCCCTAGGATTTCCCTTACCTCCACTACTGCTCCCTGTGTTTCCTTCAGTCTCTGAGCTCCTTCCAGACTTCAAAATGAAAGTTCCATCCCACGTCTCCCAGAATAACTCCTGTCAAGTTGAACAATCCACCCACAAAATTGCAGGCCATTGTGCTTTCCCAGCCAGCCTCGCCCACTCTCCTTTGTCCTGGAGGTTGCTGTGTTCATTCCTTTGTCTCTAGAAGGACCTCATTCTGGACCTTTCCTTTCAAAACGTTTTTCCAAGTCAGTAAGTTCCACTGGTTCCTGTGGTTGAGTGTTAACATTTGATCAGGAAGTTGGCCCTGTGGCTCTCCACAAACAGCCTCAAAAATAGTTTGGATACCAGTTGCCTTGCTAGAAGTTTGAAAAAGACTTGAGAAGAAGGCTAATGAGGTTGTTAAATAATTATTTAACCTCAAGTTCTCAACGTTTCAGAGAAATGGACTTTAAATGCAGCATCTACAGAGATGATTGCAGTCTGTTTGCATCTAAGCACAGCTCCTTCCTGATCCCAAAGTATATAGATTCTCTCATCTTCCTTAAAGTTTCCAGGAAATGAAAACTCTGGAACCAATCAAGCCAGTGGCTCCCAAACAAACAAGAATAAAGTATTTTGGATAGCTAAGCTTCCCCAGAGTTTCTGGATTTCTAACACAGCACCTCTGCAATTTGGGTAGGGGGCAGTCATGAACACAAGAATAGAGGCTTTGAGTTTAGGGCAAGAGTTTTAAGTAATAGGAAGTGTTGTGAACATGTACACCAACACATCTGAAGGTGAAACAGTTTACAATACATAAGAAAAGGTCAACAGTCAAAAGCCACCATGACACTGATGCTGAGTCTCATGCCCAAGGTTAGAAGAAATTAGTTAACAAATCCAAATGAAAAATGGAGCAGTCCCATTTTTCTCTTTCAGTTCTTGTCTTCTCTTGAAGTCTGTGTCCAATAATGGTCTTTTCATTTATTCAAATATACTGGCCCCATTTATTCATAAAGCAAATATTTCTCCACTCAAGTTGCTATCTTCCTGCAGTAGGAAGTGAACAATAAATAAGTAGTATGAATATATATTGTGTTGGTATTGCAATCAGTGCTGCAGAGAAAAAGAAAGTAAGAAAGGGTTAGTATGTGCCCAGTAGGTGTTTTGATTTTAAAATGGTTGGTCCAAGACAGTCTCACCTTCACATTGTTGTGCAGCCGTCACCACCATCCATGTCCAGAAATTGTTGGTCTTCCTTGGCTGAAACTGTACCCATAAACAGTTACTTCCCATTCTTCCTTCCCTGTAGACCCTGGAAACCACCATTCTACTTTCTTTCCTTATGAATTTGACTACTCTATGTACCTCACATAAGTAGAATCATATAATATTGTCCTTTTTTGACTAGCTTATTTCACTTAGCATAATGTCTTCCAGGTTTATCCATGTTGTAACATATGTCAGAATGTACTTCCTCCTTAAGGATGAATAATATTCCATTGTGTGTATATCTCAATCTTGTTTATACATTCATCTACTGATGGGCATGTGCATTGCTTCACCTTTTGGCTGTTGTGAATAATGCTGTTATGAATACGGTTGTGGAGATAGTTTTTCTGAGTCCTACTTTCAATTCTGTAGGATATATATATCCAAGAAGTGGGGTTGCTGGATCTTGTGGTAATTGGACATTTAGTTTTTTGTGAAATCACCTTACTGTTTTCCACAGTGGCTGCCCCATTTTACATTCCCAACAGCAACCACAAGCATCCAAATTTCCCCACATTCTTGACAATATTTGTTATCTTTTGATCTTTTTTAAAGGCAGCCATTCTAATGGGTGTGAAATGGTACTAAGTGCCTCTTTTTGAGGAATAACGAGGAGGCTTGTGGGGCCAGGGAAGAGTGAGTGGTGGGGAATTAGCAGGGGATGAAGTGAGAGAGAAAGCAGGAAGCCAGATCCTTCATGTAGGGTCTGAGAGTCAGTGTGAGGTCTTAGTTATTACTCTGGGTGTGATGGACACCCTAGAAAAAGTGATAGTTTTACATGTTACCTTCTGATTTTCATGTTCTGTAAACTAAGTATTGGGTTTTATGACTAAGTAAAATCCTCCTCTAGAGCTTGTAAACAAGTCATGGAGACAAGTTTTATAGAGATCTGAATAGATGTCTAGTGTATCTGACAATACAACAAGGACTGAACTAGCTGTGTTCTTGCCTCTGCCTCCCTCTCTAGATGCCAAAGCAGAGATGCCATACAGCCACCCATGGGACACACACACACACACTACTCCCACCTAGACCTTGCACAAGGAGAACACCGAGATACAGAAGAGACCAGGAGTAGGATGTGTGGGAGGTGCTGCTGAGGAGAAGAGCTTCTGCCTTATGACACTTTCAGCTTGCCTTTCCTTTCCCAAATGAAGCCTGAGGTACAAAGAGTTAATTTGCTGCAGCCCAGAAAATACCCCATAATTTACAGTCCAGTTTGGTGATGTCAGAGATCTAACACAAGAACTGAGGTCCAAGTCTCTTTCACAACAACAAAGTGAAAATACGAAGAGAGTAACCCAAATCAGCTGAGATAAAGTACAATATCTGTGACATTTATAATTTTCTCCAGTGTCATCACCTTGATGTGTGACAACTGAAAACATGCACAACACAGATTTTTATTACTTCCATTGCTTTACTTTATTTGGAAAATAAGTCACCTAATGCTTTGGCATTAGGCAACATGACATGATACAAAACTATAATAACCACTTGAGTCTAACTTGCAGAAGGGAGAAGTGGTACAATAGTCAAATGATTGGATTGTATGTAGAATAGGAATTCAATTGTTTTAGGAGGATGGAGAAGTACTCATGAAATGCCCTTATACTATAAGTTCCCAGAGAAAAGAATTTTTCACTATTTGCTATCATTTTTCTTGTACTGTCTGTAGATACCTACAATTATGGGCTCAGTGTATGTCAGCTTGGGTCTAAAGTGTGAAACTGGATGGTCCTTTAAGTTGAAACCACAAAAAAATTCTGAATGAGGACTGAATTCAATCTATTAAAGATCAGATTTTAACTACGTGTATATGAATATTAAGACAAATTCTAAATCAGAAAATTCAGGCACCCTGGTGATTCTTTGTGTAAAAGAACTCAAAGAAAAGCAACATTTTTCTAACCCCTAAATTATAAACACCACCACTATTCTTCCCAAATCATCATGTACTCATATACACACAGTGCAAGACAACAGTGGCAAATAGTGAATTCCCCCAGTGGGAATTTACAATTAAGGGCATTTCGTGAACACTTCACCACCAGCCAAAATAAGTAAAAGGTATATAAACTAAGAATCAGGGAGGGTATTCCTAAATTAGAAATAAATAGTCAAGGCAAAAGTATGTCAAGATCCCAGATGGCTTTCTAGTTGATGGAAGGTAAGAGTTGTAAAAACCTCATTTTCCATGTTGGCAAGACTATGTGTGTCTTCTGTGCACTGTTAGGTCAGCCTGAGAAGGCCATACGGGAGAAGGGGGAATTACCCCATCTTGGCATTGTGTGTAACTTAAGCTACATCTTCAGGTGGGCCATGATCCAATAAATAGAGCCTCTTTTAGGTCTTCTTCCATGACCCCCACCAAAAACACAAAACAAACTTCACCACACCTTAAACCAGTAAATCCAGTTTGCCAACTAGGCAGATTCAGGTAAATATTTGCTACAGATATTAGTACAGATCTAGATACTAACATAGAAGAAGAAGGAGGAGAAGAAGGAGAAGGAGAAGGAGGAGGAGGAGGAGGAGGAGGAGGAGGAGGAGGAGGAGGAGGAGGAGAAGAAGAAGAAGAAGAAGAAGAAGAAGAAGAAGAAGAAGAAGAAATAGGTAATAAATTAATTTTTAAAAAGAATAATAATCCTCAGTCTTGGTCTGTGAGAAAAGGAAAGGAGAGAGAAACCACTGTTGTAGTCATAAATGTGTAACTTATTCCCTGGAAAGAGAAGTAAATGTCAGATAACTTCCTTGAAAAGTTGTAAAGAAAGCTGAAGGAATCAAGCTCACACTAAAGAAAATAAATATGCAAACTTATCTCCACGGAGTCTTCTGAGAACCACCTCACTAAACGATCACTTACTAGGCATCCTCCCATTTATGTATTCTGTTTGCATGTTACTTGAAAGAAGATTTTGTTTCTCTTTCTAAAATAAAAACTCCTTAGGGTAGAATGTGCTTCATGTTCTCTCAATGAGTCTAGAAACCTTAATTCTGCAAGTGCATATTACTAGGTACAATTAAGACTTGAAGATAAGACAGCCCCCAAATTGTATGCTTGTTAGACCTAGAGGAAACACAACCACCTCTTCCAACTCTCCTACCTATACTTCCACCCCAACACCTCTCAATTTCCATCCCAGTCTGGCAGAAGCTAAACTCCAAGTGAGTGAAAACCCACCCTGATGCAGACTAACACACTTCCACCAACTGTATGTAGAACAAATCCATTCAGCTAAATGTAGACCAAAATCTATGTAGATGTCGACTGAAACATTTTTGCTTCCTTCCCACAATACCTGTAGAGTCCTTGTTACACACAGAGACCATACTATCATTGCACCATTATTTGGGTAAAAAGTCAGAGCTTCTCAAGGGGCTATGTATACTCCATATTATCTAGTATTATTTTGGGATGGTTGTGAACAAGGCACCTTTTCTTAGTCTATTGGGATAACTGAAGAGAAGACAGAGTTAAGTGCAATATTCCTGATTTATGATTTGACACATTTACAGGTTTAGTGTCAGTCAGAATCCAGTTTTGGAAATTATTTAGATTTTTATGACACCAAAACAAGGTGATCAACTTGACAAGTTAGAAAAGTCTGAGATTCTGTTTCTAAATGTCTTCATAAACTAGATGGGCTACTAATAAGAATCAGAATCAGATTTTTCTAACAATTAAAGACAGCTGGGAAAAGCCAGGAAGGATGTTCACTTGAGGGATTAGAAAATTATATGATACATTGATGTCAACAGAGAAATTCATTTTTCTCTCTACTTCCCCCTACAAATGTCTACTCCCTTTTCTGAACCCTGAATCTTATCAACAAAGAGCATATAATAAAAGTCCTGAGGAGAAAGCAGTAGAAGAAACCCCTCTGCCTGTCTGCCTTATTATCCAAACCACAACTGTCATGTAGCTGAGCACTGATCCACACTCATTTTTTTCCCAAGAAGCCTTGCTAAACAGCTTTGTTTTCCCTCCCAAACCCTTTGTTTCCTTGTAAGCTCAGAATCTAGAAATTTATCCAGTCATTCCATGTATAACTATACTCTGTCTCCACTTTTAGACTAGCAGTTGTTAGTGGTCAGAGCCCATGGCTCCTTTTTCCATGTACCTCCTCCCGATATACATCTTCAGTATTACACTGCAAACAAGGTGGCTTAGGAAAGGCTGTTAAACTCTATGGTTATCTTTCTTCATATCTTTAAATATGTCTTTCAGTCCTCCCATATAAGTACTTGCTATCACTTTCTCTCTGTCCTTTTTTACCAGCATGTGCTTGGTTCCTCTCATAGCCCTAAGTAGCTGCTGCACATCCTCACCATGGCCCTTGGAAAGTTAATTTGTTTTGCTTTGTTTTGTTGTTGGAGGGTCACCGGATCTTCTGTGTCATATGAAAGTTGTATCATGCCTCAAAGTCCTGAGTTCTTATCCATGTATAGATCAATATGACGTCTCCACCAAGACTCAACTGCCTCACCACAGCTTTGGCATTGTAATATAAAACTGATACCCTCCACAACCACTTTTTAAGGATACTTTTTATCTGTCTTCCCTTGTTCTTTCTAATCCCTGCTCTGCTTTATCACTGCTCAGTAGTAAAATTAAAAATGGATGAGGATAAACCAAAAGAATATAATCAAACATCATTTTTATCAATTTGGAATTTACTTGGTGAAAGAAATTGGCCTTTCCATATGATTTTGCTTAAACAAAGGATAAAATTAATCTGCCCTCTGGAAGCAGAAGCATATAACATCTACCAGTTGATAATGGAGAGAAGTTGCCTAAGAACTGCTAGACAGCAACAGAAAGACAATCTAGAAATAAACATTTGACACATGTAATCAATGAATTAGGTATTCTGCATGGATAAGTGTTGTCTGGGTTTCTGGTGTTAGGGTAAAGCCCACAGTGTAGATGGCAGTGGGGAGGAGGGTAAGTAGAGAATATTTTTAATACTCTAAGGGTCTTAAATTGCTGTAAATACATTTTAAGATAACAGTAAACTGCCACTTTAATGACCTGGTAGTTTAAGACTACTAGGCAGACACACCCAAAGTGAACTTAGTAATCTTTCCTCCTACAGCCTGACTTTGCCTATAACCAGTCTACAACAAAAATTTTTTTAATTAGATAAGAGAGGTGGGGAGGTACCTTCAGCAGCTGTAAAAATAGATATCTGTCTCCTTCAGCATGGAGGAAGAAGACTCTTGAATCCTCTCTGGTGATGGTGGACCACTTTATCAAACTGGGTCCACTGTTCTGCAAAGTCCACACCAATGTCCTCCCTAAGAAGATATGACACAGAGACTCTCAGGATCTCCACTGAGAAAGTGTGATAAAACATGAAGGAGACCGCAGAGCCAAGTGGAAGAATATTCCTTCATTCAAAGAACACGTCTAAGTATACTATGTGGGAAAGACAAAACTGAATAGAGCAAGCTCTGATACAGGTCAGAAATAAAAAGCCAGGAAGGATGGCAGGGAAAAGTGGTGGGAAGGATGCTGGAGGAGAACCACCAAGGAATAACCTCCTAATATTTTCTTCAGCAGAGATGAGAACTTTTGGTCTGGAGGAGAATAGAGTAGAGGTCTCCAGATCACTCTGAGCCCAGCAAACTTACCTGCCCTTCATCAACTCACAAAGCCTCTAGTCTGCAACTCCAATCCAAAGTCTAACTCTGGTGCATGAAATATCCTCTGTGCAAACCCTACAATAGCTTCCAAAGCCAGTGAAACTCCCAACCCAGCCTTTCTCTATAGGTCTCAGTTTTCTTGCCAACTCTATAAACACTAGAGATCACTTACCGATTGGCTTCTTCTGTCTCAGAAGAGAAAGACCTGAGAAGAATGTGCAAGCCAAACCCAGGAACAGGTAAGGAGTCTGGCCAAGCAGAGTTAGGACTTGGAGTGGAGCTTAGTTGGGCCTTCAGGGAGTTGGGGCCCTTAAGAGGCCAGGCCCTCCTGGAGGCTGGGCCCTCAGGAGGCGGGGCCCTGGGAAGTCTGGGTCTTAGTGAGTTGGGGTTATTGGGAGGCAGGTACATAGGAAGAGTGGGAAAGGATGAAATATGTGGCTTAGCTGGAATCCTGGAGGAAAGCTGGTGCTGGGCAATGGAAGACTAGTGGGAGCCTTCATGGTGAGAAGGTGGACTGAGGGCTTAAATAGGACTTTGTTGGAGATTTTGTGGCAGCAAGATCTGAATCAAGAATAAAGAAGCTTCTAGAGGTGCCTGAGTACCTCAGTTGGTTAAGAATGAGTAGCTCAGTTGGTTAAGAATCTGACTTCAGCTCAGGTCATAATCTCACTGCTTGTGAGTTCAAGCCCCATGTTAGTCTCTGTGCTAAAAGCGCAGAGCCTACAGCCTGCTTCAGGTTCTGTGTGTCCCTCTCTGTCAGCCCCTCCTCTGCTTTCATTTCCATTCTCTCTCTCTCTCTCAAAAAAGTTAATAAACGTTAAAAAAATTTAAATTTAGAACTGAAGAAGCTTCCCAAAGTCCTGCACATGGAGGAGATCCTGGTTGGCAGGAAAGTGTCAGGAGCTGAATGGAGCACATCCGGTGGTGATTTGGAGGCCAGTCCCAGATCCAGCTAAAGGGTCCACTCAGCAGCCCTTTAAATAAGGTTAAAGCACCCCTTCAAACACCTCTCCCAGAATTTCCCACTAGGTTTCTCTACCACCATCATCCATCCCACCTCTCTCACCCATGTTTCCTGTCTTCCAGGTATAAAACCAAAAGGGTTAATCTTTACCATGAGGGATTTTCTGAGGTAGTCATAGTATATTCTAACTGAATATACCTTGAGCATTGTGCTGGAGGAAGTAACAAAAAGACATGGTTCCTGCCTAGAGATCTTCCTGCTCAAGACATTCAAAACATAGGACTTCCAAGACCCTGAAACAGTGACCAAAGGAAGGTGTGTCCTCCTTCCCAGAATGTTAATCTTCAAACAGAGGCCAGACTCTCAGTGATGGAGAAGATGAGGCCTACTTAGAGACTTAGGGATGAATGGACAAATGATGGGGCAAGAAGCCATCAGTCTCAAGGAAAAGGGGCAGTACTGGCTCTCTGTAATAGTGCTAGATTCCTCTACAGCCTAAAATAGATTACTTAAAGATGGGTGGAGTTAGAAGGAGGGGAGAGAAGGGTAGCAGCAGGATTCTATAGGAACAGAGTCCATTTTAACTATACTAAGACAGAGCATTTGAAATTGGAGAAGAAAGAATTTCTCCAGATGTCATGAAGAACCTCCAACTGGGGAAAACCTACAAACTACATTGACCCTGCCTTAACACATCTCCAGTAGGCACGGACAAAGAGCACTCATTGAGCATCACCCTTTTTCCAGGTACTGTGCTGGGAAGTGGATAAGTAGCCCAGCCAGGACTATAGAGCCAAAATTCCTGGAGGCAAAAGACACAGGAATTTGAGGGGTGTGTGCCATGACAGAACAATAGGGAGGGGCATCTGGGGCATTGATTTGGGGACATCTGGGTTGTCTGTTCCAACATCCTAGACTGTCTTCCCTTGTCTCAAGCTTGGATATCCCCAGATGAGCATCTGCCCTAGGAGGGCAGGTGCAGGGGGAGAGTCTGTCTATCCTCTCATCTGGTCCCAAGATCAATCCTTCCCCTTTCTCCATGTGCCATTCACTAACTGCTTGGTAGAGTGTGGGAGGCTGGTGGAATTGCCAAGTCCCCCAGCCAATCACCAGGTAAGGAAAAAGACTGACCCAGGGTTGGTGGGGTGGGATGGAATGCAGAGAATACAGCAATGGGGTCATATGTCTCTCCTGTACAGGGGGGTACAGAACAGGGCAGTTGGAGCCCACTAGGTGATTTCACATGAAGTATTTGAACCTTGAATGGTGAGAGGAGGGAAGAGGAAAGATGCAGGGGTATGAACCAGAGGCAGGAGAAGAGGCTGGAAGACAGAGATAAGAGAAGCAAGGAAGAGAGGTGGAAGGGAGGGTATGAGAGGGAACAGGGGTGGGAGGAGGCAGCAAAAGGAGACAGACTGGAGGAGATGTGGATGGAGAAACTAAAAGGCACAAAGGATGAAATTCACCAAAAAAAGGTGATGGGAAGAGAGACCCTCAGAGACTGAGTAAGAGAAGCAGGGAGAGAGCACCCAGAAGGAAGAGCTGATAACAAATAAATTCAGTCCAGGAAAATCTCAGACCACAAAATATTTGGAATCAGAGAGACAGAAGGGTTTAGTGCTTTCCTGACACTAAACATTACTGCCCTGTGAGGTTTAGTGTCATTGAAGCAGGCAGCTAGAGAGAATCCATCTCTAGTGGGGTAGTGCTTTCCTTTAGAAATTTCAGGGCACCTGTAAGAGTGTGTGTATATGTGTGTAAGTGTATGTGTGTGCATGTATGTGTGTGTGCATGCATGTGTGTTCACTTGACATGCATGAGGGGAGAGGAGGAATGGATCTGACAGTCCAGGAGTCCAGGTCCTGTATGGAGGTGAGAGTATTTGGGAGGCTGGACTCCCACACCCTCTGCAGCTTCAGCAGACATAGGCCCATGATGCAGGGACAGAAGGTGGCCAGCACTGCCACCACAGGACGAATACAAGCTAGACATTGGGCACCCTCCATGAGGTTGAATTTGATCCATCTAGAGCACCAATTCACATGGTTTCCCATGTTTTATGGTTCAATCCAGTCTCCATTCTCCCTTCTTGTTCACACTAACGGGCATTTCCTGTGTTCAGAGCTTAGAGCACTTGTTAGGCTAAATCATGTGAAATTCCTGACATTCAGTCAGCTTTGGTTTATACAGTCTATAACTTTCGCTCATCCCTCTTCCAAATTTATTTTTTGACTCCAGTATAAGGGGGCAGGGGAGCAGAATGAGGAAGGGCAAATAACAAGAGCTAATACTTACTGAATGCATACTATAGTGCTGAACATGTGGTATCCTTACCACAATGATAATTCTCACTACAGTCCCAGGGATTATTTCCTGCAGCCCCTGCAATTATTTCCCACCTTTTACAGGTGAGTGAGTCCAGGTGGAGAGACTACATGGGGAGGAACAGGGCTGGGATTCCAGTTCAGCCCAAGACCTCCTGCGTCACCACTGCCCCCCACACCCAGGGGAGTCCTGGCAGAGACTGGGAGCCGGAAGGCAAGGCCTGCAGCTTCACAACAGGAAGGGGGATGAGGAAACAGGCCAAATTAGAACTCTGGATGGAGCATAACAGGCCCCATGGAAAGGGTTGGGGGCAAAGCCCAAGGGCCACACCTGAAACCAAGTGGGATCAGGACCATTTCCATGGAGGGCTAGTAAGGAGAATAGGACACGGAGCCAGCTGTGGGCAGAGTGCAGGAGAGGGGAAAGAGGATCTACAGGGGGAGACCAAGGGTAGTGTAGACAGAGCAGAAGGGAGACAAAGGCAAGAATTCAGGCTACAGAGTATAGGCCACCCGGGAGGCAGTGATAGCAGCTGCGTGGGGAGGGTAGATAAAGTCCAGGCTAAAGGATGAAAATCAGAGGGAGGGAGAGACCCTGTGGGAGAGATGTGGGGCTGAGGCAGATAGAGGAGCCCGGGGTTAGAGACAGTGCTCAGAAATGAGGAGCAGGCATCTCGTGAGAGGAGGGAGAGAAGGGAAGAGTGGGGGGAGGTGGCAGTACTGGGGAAGGGGTGAAGGGGGAGGGTGCACACATACACACACTCATACCCTCCAAGTCCAAATGAGCAATTATCTGGTTATTGGCTACTAGGTCCCAGTGAGCATCCCAGCTCCATCTCCTCCAGGGCTGGCGGGCTTTTAGAGGCAATGGAATGAAGGCCCTTAGGGCTTTCAGGATGGGTGGGGAGAGGGAAATAATGAGCCAGTGTGTGTGTGTGTCCTTCTGTGCCTGGAAGGCCGGTGGGTGCCTGAGAGTGTGTATGCATGCGAGTCACCAGCTCCAAGGAGCAGCCTGTGCTACAGGACTCTGTCTGTCTGCTGGTCCCATGACTCTTCACGTGTGTTCCTCCTCAGCCGGAAGAGTCTTCACATGGTTTACAATGAATGTTTCTGGCCTCTCTGGGCATAGCAGTTTGCCATTTTGCTGTTTGCCTCCTTGTCAGGACCTTAGTGGGAACAGATGCAGCCAGTGATGGGAGAGAGATGGTAATTCTTGGGCAGTCAGTGCGCCCTCAACTCCCCCTGCAGACAAGAGCACAAGCACCCCCCTACACACACACACACCACACCCTTGCACACACACTGACCTCCATTACATGCAGCCAATGATAACTGCCTAACACATCTCAGGTGCCCTCCAGTGGGCCCCAATACCTCTCCTAGCAAATTCAGAACACCCAGCCTGCCCATAACATCTGCCCCTCTCCACTCCCCTTCATGCTGGTTCCCAATCCAGCTGTTTATCCAGGCCAGGAAAGCTGTCCCTGCCTGTCTTATGGTTTGTCATCTTGCTTCAGAAGCAACACAAATTTCTCTTCTTCTTCTCCTCCTCATCCTATGTCCTAGTGGGTTTCTCCTTCTATACCCTGGTTATGAGTCCCCTCCTCCAGGCACCTTCTCTGATTAATTAACTGGCCCTGACTCTGAATTCAACCTTGTCCTTTGCACTTGTTGGTCTGTTACTTTATATATTACTATTAACACCAGTTACTTTATATATTAGTCAGAAGGGAGGGGACTGTAAGCTCCCTGAGGGCAGGACCACTGGACAAATATTTCAGGCAATGCCAGGCCTCACCCTCCAGTACCAGGCTGGGAATTCTCCTGGGAGCACCACTACCTGGTCTTCACAGAGAGACAGGAACATTTATCTGGGCTCCAGCAGCCACCAGAAATGTCTCCTGTCACATGCTGCAAGCATCTCCTTCACAATGACCTTCCAGAGCCATTTGGGAGGAGGGCACATCCTCCACTGTGTCTTCCCAAATTCACCACATGTTTAACTAGAAATACTGCTTCCTAGCCAGTTCCTCACTTTATTCTTCAGCCTCAGAGAAAACTTGGCAGCTTTTAAAAATCAGATCCACCGTAAAGGACAAACATGTGCCTCTGGTGAGGATGCTCAGAGCTGTGCTGCAGGCTGGGAAGGCTATTCCCACCAAGGATGCCAGGGGACCAGGCATCTGCAGCAGCAGTTAGACGGTTGGAAGAGGTGGAATAGGTTCATTGTACTTAAAACAAGTGAGAGACAAGGTCACCCTAAAAATCACTCACTGACCACCTTTCCACATCCCCACAGGGCAGTTTCATCACAGCCCAGTCTCTCTGGAGACACAGGTGCCCTGCTTGCTTCTCCTTTCCCCTCATCTGCTTCTCAATAGCTTGTCTCCCTCCCTGCCCCTCTCTCCCTCCTGCAGTGAGAGGCCCCTCCCTCTCCCTGTCTCTGCACACCCGCCTCCATCATCTTCCTTCTCCTCCTCTGTCTCCCTCTGTCTTCTGTCCATTTCTCTACTCCCTGCTCCACTCAGTTTCTCTCCCTCTGGTCTCAGTCGGGGCTCTGCCATTTGTCTCCATCTCACTCTTTTTCTAACTAGCATCTTGTTTCTGTTCTCCCCCCTCCACCTCCCCTGCTCAGAGCAGTCCTGCAGAGGGAGGGGTGTGGAGTCTCCTTCAGCACCAGAGGACTCTGCCATTTTGTAGGGAGCTCTGAATTGCTGTGTTCCTAACACACACACACATACACACATACACACACACACACACACACACACATACACACACACACACACACAAACACACACACCAGCAGAGCCCTTGACTCAGAGCCTGTCTCCAGCCCTCTGCAACCTCTATCTGCCCCTTCTCATTGCCTCACCTTAGGGCCTCCACCTCCTCCTTTCCTTTCTCTGTCTCCCTCTCCCTCCATCTCTCTGTGTACTTCCCGGACTATCATGTCAGCCCTGGCCCCATGTCCATGGATCTGTCTTTGGATTGGAGTCCATGGCTTTTGGACTTTCTGAGCCCAGGCCCAACTCCTGACTCTAAGTCCCTGTCTGACTGTACTATCTCTGTCCTCTGGTCTCCCTCTGTATCTAATCTTGGATTATTTGCTCTGCTCTCTGGATGCTCCTCTCTTTACTCTCTCCTGTGTCTGGATCTGACTCCTTGTTTCTCTTCCACTGTGGATTGTCTGTGTCTGTTGGCTCTGTGTCTATGTCTCTTAGACTCTCCAGGATGCTTGGACTGGTTCTGCCTTCTTGTCCCACTCTGTTGGTCTTGGCTTAAATTTACCTTTATGCCTCTGTCCATTGGTTTGTCTCCCCCCCCTTCTCTGACTCCCACTACAGTCCTACATCCTCTGGGGTGAGGAGGTTTCAGAGGGGACAAGGCAGGTGGCCCTTTGCGTGGAACATAGAGGTTAGGATGCAGAGCAGGCTGAGACTGCAGCACTCTGCTCCTCACTGAACATTCTCTAGGACTGCAGACTTGGGTTGCCCCCTTGCCTGTTGTGTTAGCTGGTCAGGTCCTTAGGGTTGCCCGTCCCACTCCCCAGTTAGTCCACTGGGAGCCACTTGAAATTCTGATAGGGCTCGAGGTCCCCTTGGACAGGTATCTGTGTCCCTGGAACATTCTGTGAGAATAGGAATGAGGAGAGGCAGGAGGCTCACTAGAAGTGTTTTGCAGGAAGGGAACAGGGTGTGCAGAACATGCAGTCTGGGAGCGTAGCCTTTGTATCCTGGGCAAGAACTTCCCAGAGTTTCCTTGCACCCCTTCAGATGGGCCCATGTGGTTCAGTGAGTTCAGACACTCAGATGGGCCCATGTGGTTCAGTGAGATACAGCACATCTTTTAATAGGGGAAAGGGAACAGAAAGTGAGTGTCCCTATTTTATCCCCTCACAGCACCTGTAACCCTTCCTCATACATAAGAAGCTCTCAAGAAAGTCATTGGTTCACAGCTAAAACATGGAAAGAGCCTAAGTGTCCATCAACTGATGAATGGATCAAGAAGATGTGGTTTATCTATACCATGGAATACTACATGGCAATGAGAAAGCATGAAATCTGGCCATGTGTAGCAACATGGATGGACCTTGAGGGTGTTATTCTGAGCTAAATAAGTCAGGCAGAGAAGGACAAATATCATATGTTTGCACTTATAGGAGGATTAGGAGGAACTTAACTGAGGATCAAGGGGGAGATTAAGGGGGGAAATGGTGGGGGAAAGGGAGAGAGGCAAACCATGAGAGACTCTTGAATGCTGAGAAACAAACTGAGGGCTGATGGGGGGGGGGGGGGGGGGGGGTTGGGCACGGAGGAGGACCCTTGTGGGGATGAGCACTGGGTGTTATGTGGAAACTAATTTGACAATAAACTATTTGTAAAAAAATAAAAAATAAAGTGTCCATTAAGAAAAAAAAGTAAAGAAAAAAAAAAAGTCATTGGTTCATATTTCGCCAGATCTTCCAAAACAAGCACCTAAGTCAGTAGAATTCAATCCTTTTCAATATTCCTTCCCACCCCCACCCCCACTCACTGACCTCCAGCAAGTCAGTATCTGCCCCCAGGACAGTTTGCCCTGCCAAGACTTCCCATGCACCCCAGTGATCATCAGACCCCAGCTTGAATCCCAGTCATTCCAACCCCTCCTCCTCTGTCATTTTCCTAGCGTCCACACCTTCTTGTCCACCCAGTGCAACTTGGTCCCCTGGGTGTCTCCCCAAAGACAGGCAGTCACTGATGAGCACTGAGCACTAGAGGGGGAGGGTCGTGGGAGGGGACTCCAGAATTAGCAAATGAGTCCTGTCAGCATCTCTCAAAAATGCCATCTCCCTCCATCATCCCAGTCTCTTACCTCCTGCCTCCTGCAAATCTATCTCCCTGCTGAGACTGAGAGACTGAGATCAGGTACAGTTAAGCAGAAGCCTAGGCTCATAATCCTTAGTCCGCTCCAGACTCATTTTCTGAAGCAATGGCCCTAGCTCCTTCCTTCTTTCTTTGAAAACTCTCAAAGACCCTGAGACGATGAGGTTGTAGATGGGACCCTAGGAGGAGGAGGAGAAACTGCCCTCTCTGTTCAATATCTGATCTCAGCCCCTTGTCTTCACCCTAATCCCCGAGTGCTGAACTTAGAACTTCAGACAGTGGCAAACAGGGTTAAATCTCAGGAAGACTATCCCAGACTTATGGAGGTCCTGAGTACCTCCAGAAACCAAGGGACTTGGGGGGAAATATGCTCTTGGACAACCAAAGATCACTCCTTGTGATATAAGCAATTTCCACCAGCAGGGGAGGAATGTGGCCCTGTGGACTAGAGCGGAACCTGCTTAGAAGGACCTGCGATGGGCTCAGCGGCCACAAGAGGGCGGCAAAGATCCACTCTCCCTGCAGAGCCAGCCCAGGGCCCTGGGTGCTGGGATAGGGCTGCGCTGTCCAGCCTGGAGGACTCTGACTCCAGCAAGAACCCATGAATATCCAAATTCAGGAAAGCATTCTTGCAGCCCTTTCCCTTGGCATCCCATATTCCGTTTGGTCCCTGAAATGCCATCACCCATCCAGCCCCCTTCCCTTTTCTGGTCCCCAGCACCGGGGCTGCTGTCACAGAAGAGCCACATGGGTTTTCCTTTACGATTGTATAGCAGGTGACATCCCAGCTCACAGAGGTGGTGCTTCACAGGGTCCCAGCTTATAATTAGAGCCAGACCTGGAACCCATGTTTTCTGACTCTGAATCCCTGGGTCTTCCCATTTTGTGCTGACTGCTGCTCTTTCTTTTTTTTTTAATGTTTACTTTATTTTTGAGAGACAGAGCATGAGCAGGAAAAGGCAGAGAGAGGAGACACATAATCTGAAGCAGGATCCAGGCTCTGAGCTGTCAACACAGAGCCCGACACAGGGCTCAACGAACCCACGAACTCTGAGATCGTGACCTGAGCCAAAGTCAGCTACTTAACCGACTGAGCCACTCAGACGTCCCAGCTGACCGCTGCTCCTAACAGAAAAGCATATTTTGTAGGCCCCAGTGGGAAGCCAGTTCACAACCCTTGGTTTAAATAACCCAGGTCAAAGCTGCACCTTTCCCCGTGTAATACATGTTTACATATATGATTGGTGCACACAGGACTGTTAACCATGGAGAACAGGCATGTACGCCACAAACACTGTTGGCATACCCTCACCTTCAGCACACCCCCCTGCCCCTCAGAGTCCCACAGCCCTCTCTTCCTACTTCCTGAACTGCAGAAGTAACATCTCTTCATTCATCATTTGCTCTTTGTCCTGTGTTTCTAGAGCTCACTTTCCCCATTCTAATCTGGTCCTTCCTACCACAACTTCTGTTTCCAATTACCCCTGGTTCTAACGTGACAGGGGAAACAGACTGCAAACTGGTGGTCCCTGAAGTCCCTTCTCTGAGTCTGTCCTACTGGTTATGGCCCTCTGGTGCAGGAAAGGTCTGACCCATCTGTGATCCACCAGCTTTAGCCCCACATCCTTTCAGTGTCTCTACACTCCGACCTACTTCTCTATCCAGAAGAAACTACTTCCATGCATAGAGTTTGGGGTGTTGGGCTTAAATTTCACAAACTCAGCCTGGGCTTACAGGGCATGAAGTACAAAAAGGGGATTTGTGTTAGATTCAGTAAGGACTTCCCAGTACAAGGGGTCTGAAAGCCTCAGCTTGTGTGAAATTCAGTAAGAATGAATAACATGGACTTCCCAGAGGCCTCTAAGGGATAAAGACTTGTTTTGTACTTGTCTGGATAGTACTGACTAGAGACAGAGGCTTTCACTGTGGTTCTGGTTGTCCCAGCCCCAGAGGTGGCACACAAAGACTTCTGGAGACTCTATGGCCTCAAGCAGAATGGGTGGACCCTAGAGGTAGGAACTGCAGCCTGGTTAGATGACCCAAATCCTGATGGGGGTGGTGTGGAGAGAGTAAGCCTGAATCCTCCACTGTGGGGCCATCCTCTTACCTGACCCCATCTCTTTATGCCCCCCCCCCCCCTTGCCGGTCAAAGCAGGACCTCTGAGCTCTTCCAGTGTCAGCCCTGAGTGAAGGCTTCAGGACTCACTCTCCACTCAGCCTCAAACCTGGGCCCCTGATGCCATTCCCCTGTGTCTGGCAGGACAGAGACACCCACTGCTCATGCTACTCAACCCCCACACCCCAAGCACAGACAGCCTTCCTCCTCTGCCCTCCCACTTCACCCCACCCATGATATACCACAGCCTGAAACCTGCTGGAATTTTGCACAAATCAAAGACATCTTCAGCTATGAGTCTCCAGGCTCCCTAGGAACAGCACACACACATATACACATGCACATGTGCACCTGCACAGATGCAGATACACACACATATGTTCACACTCAAACATACACAGACACATAACCTCAAAAACACACATATATACATACATACAAACATTTTCACATGTATGAAACACAAATACACATACAAACTCATACATTTATAGTTAACACACACCAACACACACATTTTTATAAACTCATCAAACACACCTGTGCACATATACACGCCACTCTATTCCTTCTTCTAAGGATCCAGAGCCCCATCCTCTAGATTCTAGAGATCTAGAACGTCCAGGGAAAGCATGGAAACCCACAGGAAACCTATTTCCAATTTCTTGCCCACACTAGAACTCCTTTGCTATACTCCCCTTCCTGTCCCCACAGTCTCTAGAACTCTGGACCACATCATGGAAGTGGTGATTCATTCCTTTGTACAACAAACACTTTTGAGCACCTATCTGCCACCTCCCACCTCACCTCCCACACCCAGGCCTGAAGTTGAGACAGACACATAAAAGAGTATGACCACCTGTCCAGTGGTGCAATGGAAAGAGCAAGAGCTCAGAAATCAAGGACCTGAGTTCAAATACTGCCTTTGCCTCTTAATATGTGGCATTACCTTGGGCACTTGATGTAAACTATCTGAACCTCAATTACATCAATTGTAGAGTGGGGTTAATAAAATTTACCTAATAATTCTGTGAGGATTAAAAGATAGGTAAGCTTCTGTCAGCAAAGTGTCCACCCACATAAAGTAACCCCATTCCATCCCCAAACCTCTGCAGTGAGCATCACCCCAACACTCTTGGATCCTTCTGTCCCTAAAACAGAAACTCAGTCTTCTTCAGCCTCAGAACCTCAGTTGTCAATACCACTGGGAAACTTGATCTCTGCTTGGCCAGATCCATAGGACTCCCTAGCCCCCACCCTGGCCCCTGCCCCTCCATCATGCCTTTTGCCTCTCTTTAGGTTGGGTTTCTCTAATAACTTTTAATGCAGCTGATGAAGGCCCAAATGTTTGTGATGGACACCGAGCCTGCGCATCAGATAGACATGAAGGGCTAATCACCTCTAAGGTAGCTGTCCCAAGGCAAATCCTCCTCTTAATGTTTAAGCTTTAGCCAGCACCCTGAGCCTACATGATTGATTAACTAACCTTTCTTTGTATACCTATAGATCATGCATCCTTTCCTAGAAAAGAACAGAGCCCTTCTGCACATAATGAAGCAGAATCCAGAGTCTCCTACACAACACCTTCCTCCCGCTGCCACATACCAAGTAAACAGAACCTCTGCACAACCCCAGGTACTAAGGAACCAGACCCCTTTGCACAACTTCTTAGGACTGAAATAACATCTGTAGCTGATAAGTCAAGTCTGCATATAATCAAGAAATGTTAGGGACTATTGTACTCCCTTTACTGATTAGCTGCCCTAAGCTCTTTTAAAAACTCCGGAGCCAGGCAAAACCCTAAGAGTTGGCATGTGGATAAGAGTCCCCTTTCTTCACAGGTGGACAGGCTCCTGAACAAAACTTATATTCTTTTCTTTTTTTTTTTAATATTTTTTATTTATTTCTAGGAGAGAGAGAGAGAGAGAGAGAGAGACAGCGTGAGCAGGGAAGGGTCAGAGAGAGAGGGAGACACAGACTCTGAAATAGGCTCCAGGCTCTGACCTGGCAGTCAGCACAGAGCCCGACGCGGGGCTCGAACCCACAAACTGCGAGATCATGACCTAAGCGAAAGTCGGACGCTTAACCGACTAAGCCATCCAGGCGCCCCATAATCAATACTCTTCTTGAGTGGTGGTTTTTGGAGCAATGGGCAGTTGAACTCAGAAATTTAAAAGTTGTACTAAGTTAAATGATAAGTTGGGTTGAATTCATTGTATGTCCAATACTTTTCCAAATAAGACAAGCCATTAAAGCATTGGTTACTGAATGGAGGTTTATCTGCATTGATTACTTATTTCAGAGAAACTGAAGATACTTGGGACTGCTGATGAACATGCTTTATGCTTAATTAAGAGACTGCATGGTGGAGAAGTACATGCTTCTAGAAATTATGAAATGTATACATAAATTTCCAATCTAAAGAGTTCTGATGGAACAAATAGTTCACAATTGGTTACTGTTTAATTTTTACTGGAGACTAAGGGTTAAAATTCTGGTAAATGTCTTTAAGACAAATGGACATGACAAGAAAAGCAAACTAGTATGGAGGAAAGTAGGAGATGTGTAAGGAAGGAATAAATAATGAGAATACATTCTTGTTGAGGTAAAAGAAAATAATTTTGTCCTAAAATGAGAATGGTGATTTAGAGAGAGAAGGCTTAGGATAAAATCTGAATGATAAAAAGGAAGTTGTAGAAGGTTTGTGAAGGGAAAGCCTTGGAAAAGACTTTTACGTAATGTTAGGACCAATTCAGACTGAAATGAATGGTTTTTGAAGCGACACTGGTATTACATTGAAGTTCTAAGGGCACCCAGATGGCTCAGTTCATTGAGGGTCTGAATCTTGATTTTGGCTCAGGTCATAATTCCAGTGTCCTGAGAGAGATCCCTGTGTTGGACTCCATGCTGAGCATGGAGTCTGCTTCAGATTCTCTCTATCTCTGTCTTTCACTCCCTCCCACTGCCCCTCTCCCCGACTCATGTGTGCTCTCTCTCTCTCTCTAAAAATGTTTTGTGAAAATTAAAATTCTCCTTTTATCTCTGTTAAAAGACAAAGTTTTCTTGGATTGTTGATCTGTTCTTGATAAGAAATTGCAAAGAAAGTTTTTTTTCCTTTTCTTTTTTTTTTTCTATGTTTTGTCTTTTCAGGACTGATTACTTAAGAGAACTAAAACTTCTCAATAGTAAAAGAGCTAAATTTTGCTAACAACTATGTAACCTGCTATAGAACCTCTTATTGTCAGCTTGGTTAAATAGATAATTAAATATTATATTTTGTAATGGTCTATAATACCATTTAGGTGTGTGCTTTAGAAATTTCTGAGCTTTTGAACAAACTTCCTAATATCTGAATTCTCCACGAAATGTTTTTGACCAATTAGGGTTGTTTATTTGGTATGTTATATTACATGAAAAGCATTGTTCAAAAAAATGATGATACACCTTCTTAGGTTGTACTGTACTGGTATATTCTATAACTGTTTTAGAAAATATAGAAAATTCCTGATATTTTAATATTTTCTAGCATAGGATCATCAGTTGACACTCTAATTATGACATTTTGGTGTCACAGAAATAACCAGATGTCTCTGTCAATGATACTATAGTGAACTCTCATCAAATCTTGAAACGTGAATTTTTTAGTCTTTTGTCATTTACAGTTATTTTTATGATGTTCTTACAAAATGTGTTTTCTCTTCAAGGAGATTGGTGGAAAGCACTTTTGACAAATAGAGGGTTTTGATATCGTTAAAATCATAAAACTAAACTGGCTAAGAATTTCTGGAACTATTGGATTAGTTGCATTCAAAAAGAACAAGAATTAGTAACATGGGACTAAATAAATGAAGGAAGACAATTATAGTTTTTAGGACTCTTGTTTGAAACATTGCTTGTTCTCCAATGTTGGCTCTAAGGTTGACTTTATGGAGCCAATAAAGCCCCTTGGGAATGTTGCCCAGATCCTTAGTTTATAGAGTTCCCAGGTGAGTAAAGAATGTCACCTCCTGTCGGGTGCAGGAAACCTCAAGATATCTGGAGGACTTTGAAGAGGAATTCACCCAAATCTATGGGTATGCAGGCAATCTGAAGGCCAGTATTGGACTCTGCTTATGGACTCAAGAGGTTATTAATAGTTCAATCTGGAAATTTCTTGGGGCATCTGGGTGGCTCAGTCGGTTAAGCGTCCGTCTTCGGCTCAGGTCATGATCTCACGGTTCGTGGGTTCGAGCCCCGCGTCGGGCTCTGTTCTGACAGCCAGCTCAGAGCCTGGAGCCTGTTTCAGAGTCTGTGACTCCCTCTCTCTCTGACCCTCCCCTGCTCACCCTGTCTCTCTCTCTCTCTCAGAAATAAATAAAACATTAAAAATTTTTAAAAAGAAAAGAAAGAATCTATAAGGTAAATTCCTATTCTTGCTGAGCTTATGAAAATAATTAGGCCAAATTTGTTAAAATTGGACTTGTTTTTCAAATGAAATACTTTCTTTTTCACTCTCTTTGGAAATGAGGGTGATTTTAGAGAGAAAAATTTTGTTTCAGTAACACATCTTCATGGATGTTAAATTCTAGTTCTGATTGTCTTTGAATGTCTGTTGTTTGTGTAAGCTAGATAACTTGAAGTAACTCTCAGAGAAATTGCCACAATAGCCCTGAAAATTCCCTGATTCAAGTATCACTTTAAAACAGTTCTATGTCCTGATATAAAAATATCATTCCTTAACAGCCAGAATGTACCCCCACTCCATCAGGTTAACTGAACTTGTGACAGTAGTGGATGGCGTGACTTTTCTTATGACCAGATAGAGGATGCAGTTGGTGATGCCTATATCCCCAGATAAGTTTTCTCCTACTTGCCAGTGAATCTTTGAATTAGGAAAATTTTTTTACATTTATTTATTTGAGAGAGAGAGAGAAATAGAGAGATAGAAGGCACGAGCGGGGTAAGGGCAGAAAGAGTGAGAGGGAAACAGGAAAGAGAGAATCCCAATCATGCTCCATGCTTTCAGCGCAGAGCCCAGTGTGGGGCTCAAACTCACTAACCCTGAGATCATGACCTGAACTAAAATCAAGAGTCAGAGGCTTAACTGACTGAGCCAGCCAGATTTGCCTAGGATATTGTTAAGTCTAGATATCAGGCAAAGAAGTCTTCTTGACCCCTTAAACTAACCAATTTTATTTAAGTCACTGTCACTTGACCTCATCCCCATCCATTAGAGAAGATGGGTCAGGAGGCACTTAAGCTACTTTGTCAGTGCCTATCAGGTTCCTTGTGATGTCTGACCACCATGCTGCTTGCTGAATCCAAAACCCATTTCCTCACAGATGCTGTCGTTATATCTCATCTTTCTTTTTCTTCAAAATTGGAATCATAGATGAAGAAGGTTGAGAGGAAACAGGGAAGTGATATGACCTGAAATAACTTGGGAAGAACTGACCAGGCAGGAGAAGAAAAGAGTGATAAGGATGGGAGGAGGGGAGGAGAGTTTGCAGGGGGAGAATCAAAAGACTGAAGAAGCAAGAATAGAAGGAGTGAAATGTATAGAACATTATCCCTAACCTCTGAAGATGCTTACAGAAAGACAGGCTTGGCAAGGAGGGAAAAGAGGAAGAAGGGAGAGGAATGGGGAGGGAGTCAGACTGCTTTTCTGCAGGAAAACAACGTAGGTTCAGGTGTGAGGGAGAAATCCTCAATAAACATGCTGCTTTGCTGTTGCAGAGCCTGTTCTGGGAGGGATCTGGGACTAAAAGGCATCCCCCTAAAGGAGATGGGTTACAAGGAGCATCTGCTCTAGGGAGATGTGACAAGATAAACTCACATGATATGGAATGGAGGATCAGGGGAATCAGGGGAGTGATCTTTCTACTTTCTATCTACTTTCTATTTTCAGTCACTTGAATTGTGGTTGAAAAGAGATAAAGTAGGAAAGTAAAGCAGTTAATGAAGCTCATGATTCTGACTGAAGCCTGCTTTTCTCACCCATCCCCAAATCCAATGAACCCAGAGAGATAATTGAACCCTCTTCTTTCCTCTGCCTCCCGTCCTTTTGTCTCCATCTTTTGAACACTCTCCTAGGGGAAATCTGCCCATATTCAACCACATAAATGTCGGCTCTCCCACCAGAATCTGCTGACCTTCTCTGAGCCACCTGTCCCATCCTGTCTGCCTCAGAAGGGAGCCAATAATGCTACTGACCACTGAGGAAGAGACTCCAGAGAGGACCTTCAGCTGGGAACTAGAGGATGAGTATAACTTACAGATTATGAACTCTGCCCTGGATACAAGTCTGGGCTACCTGAGATCAGGAGTCAGTTCCCTATTCCTACCTCCATGCATGTTCTGGTCTCACTCTTCCTTTTCCTCCTCCAAGGAGTGTTCATTATCTTCCACCTCACTTCCTGCACCTGCAGCATGAAGTCCCTTGTCAGATCTAAAACCCACTTTAGATTTTTAGGTGCCAGCCCTGGTGCAGGTGTTAGAAGATATAAGTCCTGATTCAGGCACAGCAAGTGGCCCAGCTTGGACAAGAATTTGGCTGTTTGACTTCAAGGGCTCTGTAGGTACCACTACTCCAAAGTTCTTGTCCATCCCTGAGGATCAGAAGTGTGTCTTGTTTGTGTCCCCAAGTGGCTAGTAGGAAGTATAGTTCTTCATACTCCAACAAGTATCTCTTAAAACAAAGCAGTGTGAGTTCTCTAGACACAATTCTGGATTATGGAGCAAAGAGGTAGGGTTCTTCTTGAAGCAGAACTTTATCCTTTACTCTTGTGAAGGATATCACTTGCAGAGAAGCTGGTCTCCATGAGATGGGGGAAGGTTGAAGAGATGAGAGCTACAACTTCAATTAGAAGAACTTATGGCAACCTAAGTAAGACTTTCTCAACATACTGAGGAGTCCTTCAGCATGACCAAGATGGTCAGGGCCTTTGTGAGAAGAGAAACCTTCACTCTTGAATTAGCAATCAAAAGAGAAGCAGGGTCAGGAAAGGGTTACTGGATACAAAAGCTCTGCGTGCCAATCTCATATTTCTCTTGCTCACTCCCAAGTCTTTCCTAATGTGACCGCTGCTCTGAAAGACAGAAACTAAAGCTACTGACTTGTCCCAGGAGGAGGGGGGAAGGAAAGTAGTCAAAGGAAGACCATGGAAATGAAAGAACTACCTGAGACTGCTGAGATACTGGTAGACTGCATGCTGCTCACAGCCTTGGCTGTCTTTAGCCTTGACACAGGGATCCGGGAGTGATGGGTGGGAGGGGGTGCAGCGTTGTCTCTAAAGTCACCTAGGGGGTTTCTTCCTCTTCTCTTAAAGCCCAAAAGCCCTGACCAGCTCCCTCATGGAGTACAGAGCTTTGATATGGAAGTAGGAGGTAAAAGGGAGTCTCTGTGACAGCAATTTGCCTTTCTCTTTGCATATTTCTGTCTCCATCTCTTTCCTACTTTCCCACTTTTTGAGGCATTATTTCAGAGGCCTCTACCTTAATCCAAGTCTCTAGCAATATCAAAGATGTTAACACCTGTTTGGCTTGCGGACTCCTAGGTTAGAAGAGAGGTGGCAGAGTCCATCCCTGAGTCAAGGGGAGGGTTTTGACTTCATTCTGCCCAAGGCAGGGGGGAGATTGGGAATTTGGACCAAAAAAGGAACCATCCTAAAATTGGGTTGACAAACACACCTCCTGGTGGCAAGGTCGTTCTCATTTTGTTATTGATTTGATTATTATTGCTCTTCAGGTTAGAGATTGAATGAACTCATAAAATACTAGGATAAATATATGACAGTGATCATAAAGGCCTTTCCTAACCTCCCTATCTAAAGATCATTCCCTGTTATTCTTTATCACTAGATCCTTTTTATTTCCTTCAAGTGTTTTTCTCCCCACTCTGTAATTATTTGTTTTCTTGACTATTATCTATGTCCCACCTGGAAAATCTCTATGTTTGAATGAGAGAAAGAATGAATGATGAATAAATACAATTATATTGGAATAGATATGATGGGATAGAAATTTCTTAATAATAAGATCTATGCTGGAAATCATAATGTCCAGACCTATATTAACAATAATATCATCAATCAATATTCATAATGCCCCAACTTCTACACCTCTGCCCCTGGCCTCTTCCCCTACAACTGTATGTTATTCACGGAAGTTATGAATCAATTCTTTAGCTTTGTGTTCAGGACTATAGAGAGAATATAAAAATATACAGAGCACAGTCTCCTTACTGCAGAAGTGTATAGTTGACTGAGGGAGAAAGGGAAGACACAATAACTACAACTGAAGTGTGTGGAGAGACAGCTATGGTAAAACTGACACAAAGAAGTGGAGGAAGTCAAAGGAAATAAATTGCTTCTGATGTGGGTTATCAAGGAAGTTGTGAGTAGGAGGTAACATTTAAACTGGACCATGATGATTATGTAGGGTTTCAGTAGTCAGAAATTGGGAGGATGGAATTCCAAGGAAAAGACATAGCAACTGGGAAATATTTCTTGACTTTGGGCATCATTTGATATTGAACTTCTGTTCATCATTAGAAATTGAAATGTCAGGACTAGTGAAACTCAAGAGAAAAGCGCAGAAGCTGGAGGCTTTGAATACAGAAGACAGGAGCCAGGACCTGAGTCCCAGCTCAAGTTCCATTTATGTCTACTTCTCTTGCTCTTGATCCTTATTGAAGGTGTGTAGGGTTCAAACGAGATAAGGTGTCCATTGTGTCTCCATCTATATGTCTTTCATTTCCACTCTCCCCTCACTGAGTTCTTTATTAACAATGATTCCTTAATGGATATAATCTTTAAGTGTCCTCTTTCTGGGATGGCTCATAAAGAGTCCCACTTGGAAGCAAAGAAGTCATAAAAATGACTTCCCTTAGTACCTTCCACGAGGAGTCCTAGGAGAGGGGAGATGTTTACATGGATGGTGTATGTACAAGAGCAGCTATGTATTAGGCTAGAAAGTAAAAGACAGGAGGAGATTCCCTTGTGGTTGTTCCTTCACTCTCTCTGCAAATCTCTTCTGATTGTGCCAGATTCACAGTGGTTCTGCAGCAGCCTAGCGTCTTAGCCATTAACTTCCCAGAAATAAAACTCACTGAGGTTCCCTTGAGAAGGAATAAAAAATAAATATCAGGGTTTGGTACAAACACACCAACCAGGTTGAGAGGGAAGTAGAAAGACGACTATTTCCTTAGGGCTAATTGAACTTCTTCAGGATTTGTTCACATGCACACACACATACACCCCATACCCCCAAATTCTAACAAATATGCTCATGTTTATAGATCTATGGAGATAAACCCTGCTCTTTGGCACATCTTTCCACTCAAATTCAAACGTATGTTCATATAGTAGGCACGCACACGTGACTTTCAATGAGGTGCTTTTTGACTATATGTACCCAGCCTTCCCCCTCTTCCCAAGCCTCTGACTGCAGGGTGGGGCACAGGAAGATGAATGGGAGATTGTCTGAGTATTATCTTGCATGTGTCATTAAGTGTGTCTCTGACTGAGGGGAGAGGCAAGATGGTGGAGAAGTAAGGAGCTCTGTACTTGCACTCGCGCCCATACCTCACACAGAAAAGATCTGAGGCCATTGGAAACCTTACAAAACCTGAGAGATTGGGAGAAAAAGGATGCAGAATCCACTGAGAAAGCCTTCTAACGTGAGTGCGAACTGCGGAAGATAAAATCAGGCTGGGATCGGAGACTCCAGGGTCGGAGGCGATCCCCCTCTGCGGGGAGTGTGAGGGGAAAAAGAGAGAGTCTGAAGCAGAAAAACCTCTGCTAGGGGAAAAAGACCGTACTTGCCAAATACCTGCACACCAGGTCCCCTCGCGCCAACTGGTCCTGGAGGGGGCTGAGCGCACAGACTGCTTCTTTGTGCTGCTCCTGGAGGCTGGGCTTCAGAGTGGTGGCGCGCCTGCCGCCATTGTAGCTCCCGGGCGGCTGGGGCCCCTGGAAGAGCCGCGCAGACACCGGGCGTCCGCGCCCCTGGCTGGCTGGGACTCCAGAGGGAAGGCAAAGAGCTAAAAACCGGGAAATGTGCCTGTGAGTTCGTGTTTTGGGTGACGAGCCATAGAGGGACATGGTTTTTCTCACTCCAGCAGGCTCAGAGCACCCGGCAGGCAAGGCCCGCCCATGCGCGCCAGCCCGACCCAGAGACGGAAGCAGCGATTCTGACTCCGCCCCCAGAGCTCTGCAGGGAGCCTGGAATTGCCCGAGGGGGTTGCCTGGGAAGCTGTGTCTAAGGCAACTTCAGCGGGGTGCACGCACTGGGATTTGGAGACTGGGACTGGCCTGGGTTGAAGAGTGCAACCAACTTCGGCTGCGCCCCCGGTACGGGGAGTTTACACGCCCAAAAGAGCGAGGTGCAGCGCTTGGGTCAAGAAGGGACTGGACCACCGTCACTCTCCTCCCCACAACCGCCAAGACAGAACTCCCGCCTGAGGCATAGGATCCCTCCACGCCCATCCCTGCCTGAGAGGTGCTCTCCTCCCCCTTTTTCTTCTTCTTTCTCTTTTCTCTCTTTTTTCCCCAGAACACTGACCTGATTAACTCTGATCACCTGCTTGCTTAAACAATCACAACGAGTCCATTCTGTAGATGTAAATTCTACACCTACCGACATTTTCAGCTCTTTCTCTCAGGAGTAATTAGACTATATTGTTTCTCTGGATAATTCCAGCATCTTTCTCTCACCTATCCAACCATATTCTACCCTTTACCTCTTTGAAAAAAGCTTCTTATCCCTTCTGCCTGTTCATTCTATTTCCAATTTTGCCTCATCCCCGCCCTGCCTTCTCTCTCTTTCTCTATGCTCTTCAACCAGCACTGCATACACACGGCTATTTAACTGTAGCTGGGAAATCCAGGTATATGCTTTAAACCGTTCTTTGTCCATCGGTTTTCTTCTTTTTTCCTTTTCTTTTCCCCTTTTTGACCCTTTTATGTATTTTATACTCCCTATTATTCGCCCTCCCTCCTCCGTCTTTTCTCTTAACTTTTTCGTTTTCCCTCTCGCTTTGCATGTTAGTTGAATTAGCCTGTGCGTTTGTGTGCTCCTGCTCCCTGTGTGTTTGTCTGTCTGTTTTCTTTTCCAGGGCTACCTCAAGAAACAAGCTAGAGTACACAAGGTGGAGAGTCCCAAATATCACTACGAATAGGAAAATAAAATAACCAAGGTCCCAACAAGAGAGACCAGGGGATACCATTCAAAAAACACTCTCTGAAAGGGTAGGCCCTGGAAAGTCAAAGAGCCTTCTTGGATATAGCAGTGCTCATAGAAACAGAGAGAATAATAGGTCTTTAAAACCAACAAGAGCCGGAAAGCTAACTAAAATGACGAAACGAAAGACCTCTCCTCCAAAGAAACTCCAAGAAGAAATGACAGCTAATGAACTGCTCAAAACAGATATCAGCAGCATCACTGAACAAGATTTTAGAATAATAATGGTAAAATTAATAGCTGGGCTTGAAAAAAACATAGGGGACATCAAAGAAACTATGGCTACAGACAGAATGGAAAATAAAAATAGGCATGAAGAATTAAAAAATGCGATAAATGAGATCCATAATAAATTAGAGGCCTCCAATGCACGGATTGAAGAGGCAGAAAGGAGAATAAGTGATTTAGAAGACACCATTATAGAAAAACAAGAAGCTGACAAAAAAAGAGACAAACTGATCCAGGAACAGGAAAGAAGAATTCGAGAGCTCAGCGATACGGTCAAACGCAACAATATCCGTATCATAGGAATCCCAGAAGAGGAAGAGAGAGGGAAAGGTGCTGAAGGAGTCCTGGAACAAATTATAGCAGAGAACTTCCCCGACCTGGGGAAGGAAGTAAATGTGGAAGTACAAGAGGCTCAGAGGACTCCCCTCAGACGTAACCTGAATCGATCTTCTGCACGACATATCATAGTGAAAATGGCCAAATACAAGGACAAAGAGAGAATTTTGAAAGCAGCTAGGGAGAAAAGGGCCCTAACATACAAAGGGAAACCTATCAGAGTGGTGACAGACCTATCTACTGAAACTTGGCAGGCTAGAAAGGAATGGCAGGAAATCTTCAATGTGATGAACAGTAAAAATATGCAGCCAAGAATCCTCTATCCAGCAAGCCTGTCATTCAAAATAGAAGGAGAGATAAAAACCTTTCCAAATAAACAGAAATTGAAAGAATTTGTCACCACGAAGCCAGCCCTACAAGAAATCCTGAGGGGGATGCTCTGAAGGAAAGGTTGCAAGGAACAAAGATACCAGAGACACCACCACAAACATGAACCCTACAAAAGATACAAAGACTCTAAACCCACATATTTCAATAATAACACTGAATGTAAATGGGCTGAATGCTCCAATCAAAAGACATAGGGTAGCAGAATGGATTAAAAAACAAAATCCATCAATATGCTGTCTACAAGAAACTCATTTTAGACGGGAAGATACCTTCAGATTAAAAGTAAGGGGATGGAGAAATATATATCATGCTACAGGAAATCAAAAGAAAGCCGGAGTAGCGATACTTATATCAGACAAACTGGACTTTAAATTAAAGACAATCACAAGAGATGAAGAAGGGCACTACATAATAATTACAGGGTCCATCCATCAGGAAGAACTAACAATCATAAATGTCTACGCACCGAATATGGGAGCACCTAAATATCTAAAACAATTAATCACAAACAGAAACAAGCTTATAGATAAGAATGTGCTAATAGCAGGGGACTTTAATACTCCGCTTACAGCAATGGATAGGTCAACCAGACAGAAAATCACTAAAGAAATAATGGACTTGAAAGACACATTGGACCAGATGGATCTGACGGATATATTTAGAACTTTACATCCTGAGGCCAGGGAATTTACTTTCTTCTCAAGTGCGCATGGCACATTCTCCAAGATAGATCACATACTGGGACATAAAGCAGCCCTCAATAAATATAAAAGAATAGAGATCATACCATGCACACTGTCAGATCACAATGCTTTGAAACTTGAAATCAATTACAGGAAGAAGTCTGGAAAACCGCCAAAAACATGGAGGTTAAAGAACACCCTTCTAAAGAATGAATGGGCCAATCAGGCAATTAGAGAGGAAATTAAAAAATATATGGAAACAAATGAAAATGAAAACACAACAATTCAAAATCTATGGGATGCGGCCAAGGCAGTCCTAAGAGGAAAGTACATTGCTCTCCAGGCCTATTTCAAGAGATTAGAAAAAGCACAAGTCCAAAATCTAACAGCTCACCTAAAGGAGCTAGAGGCAGAGCAACAAGAACGCCCTAAACCCAGTAGAAGAAGAGAAATAGTAAAAATTAGAGCAGAAATAAACAACATAGAGACCAAAGAAACAATTGAACAGATCAATGAAACCAAGAGTTGGTTTTTTGAAAAAGTAAACAAAATTGACAAACCTCTAGCCAGGCTTATCAAAAAGAAAAGAGAGAGCACCCAAATAGACAAAATTATGAATGAAAATGGACTTATTACAACCAACCCCTCAGAAATACAAGCAATTATCAGGGAATACTATGAAAAATTATATGCCAACAAATTGGACAACTTAGAAGAAATGGACAAATTCCTAAACACACACTCACTACCAAAATTCACACGGGAAGAAATAGAAAACCTGAACAGACCCATAACGAGTGAAGAAATCGAATCAGTGATCAAAAATCTCCCAACAAATAAGAGCCCTGGACCTGATGGTTTCCCTGGGGAATTCTACCAGACATTTAAAACAGAATTAATCCCAATTCTTCTCAAGCTATTCCAAAAAATAGAAGTCGAAGGAAAACTCCCGGACTCATTTTATGAAGCCAGCATCACTCTGATTCCCAAGCCAGACAGAGATCCAGCAAAAAAAGAGAACTATAGGCCAATATCCTTGATGAATACGGATGCAAAAATTCTCAACAAGATCCTTGCAAATCGAATCCAGCAGCATATCAAAAGAATCATCCACCAAGATCAAGTGGGATTCATTCCTGGGTTACAGGGCTGGTTCAACATTCGCAAATCAATCAATGTGATCCATCATATCAATAAAAGAAAAGATAAAAACCATATGATCCTGTCAATAGATGCAGAAAAAGCATTTGACAAAATACAGCATCCCTTCTTAATAAAGACTCTCGAGAAAGTTGGGATAGAAGGAACCTACTTAAACATCATCAAAGCCATCTATGAGAAGCCTTCAGCTAACATCATCCTCAACGGGGAAAAACTGAGAGCTTTCCCCCTGAGATCAGGAACACGACAGGGATGTCCACTCTCACCACTGTTGTTTAACATAGTGCTGGAAGTCCTAGCATCAGCCATCAGACAACAAAAGGAAATCAAAGGCATCAGAATTGGCAAAGAGGAAGTCAAACTTTCACTCTTCGCAGATGACATGATACTCTACATAGAAAACCCAACAGACTCCACCAGAAGCCTACTAGAACTGATCCAAGAATTCAGCCAAGTTGCAGGGTACAAAATCAACGTACAGAAATCGGTTGCATTTTTATACACCAACAATGAAGCAACAGAAAGAGAAATCAAGAAACTGATCCCATTTCAACTGCACAAAAAACCATAAGATATCTCGGAATAAATCTAACCAAAAATACAAGAAATCTGTATGATGAAAACTATAGGAAACTTATGAAGGAAATGAAGAAGACAGAAAGAAATGGAAAAACATTCCATGCTCATGGATTGGAAGAATAAATATTGTTAAAATGTTATTACTACCCAAAGTGATCTACGTATTCAATGCAATTGCAATCAAAATTGCACCAGCATTCTTCTCAAAGCTAGAACAAACTATCCTAAAATTTGTATGGAACCACAAAAGGCCTTGAATAGCCAAAGTAATAGTGAAGAAGAAAACCAAATGGGAAGCATCACCATCTCAGACTTTAGCCTCTACTACAAAGCTGTCATCATCAAGACAGTATGGTATTGGCACAAAAACAGACACATAGATCAATGGAATAAAATACAGAACTCAGAATTGGACCCACAAATGTATGGCCAACTACTCTTTGACAAAACAGGAAAGAGTATCCAATGGAAAAAAGACAGCCTTTTAAACAGATGGTGTTGGGAGAACTGGACAGCAACATGCAGAAGAATGAAACTAGATCATTTTCTCATACTATAAAAAAAAATAAAATAAACTCAAAATGGATAAAAGACCTGATAGTGAGACAGGAAACTATCAAAACCCTAGAGGACATAACAAGAAACAACCCCGTTGACCTCCACCACAGCAATTTCTTTCTTGACACTTCCCCAAAGGCCAGGGAATTAACAGCAAAAATGAACTTTTGGGACCCCATAAAGATAAAAAGCTTCTGCACAGCAAAGGAAAAAGTCAAGAAAACTCATAGGCAACTGATGGAATGGGAAAGGATAGCTGCAAATGATATATCAGATAAAGGGCCAGTATCCAAAATCTATAAGGAACTCACCAAACTCCACACCCGAAAAACAAATAATCCAGTGAAGAAATGGGCAGAAGTCATGAACAGACACTTCTCCACAGAGAACATCCAGATGTCCAACAGAAACATAACGATACTACTCAGCATCACTCCTCATCAGGGAAATACAAATAAAAACCACACTGACATACCACCTCACGCCAGTCAGAGGTGGCTAAAATGAGCAAATCAGAAAACTCTAGATGCTGGCGAGGATGTGGAGAAACGGGCACCCTCCGACACTGTTGGTGGGAATACAAACTGGTGCAGCCCCTCTGGAAAACAGTATGAAGGTTCCTCAAAAAATTGACAGTAGAACTCCCCTATGACCCAACAGTAGCACTGCTAGGAATTTACCCAAGGGATACAGGAGTGCTGATGCATAGGAGCACATCTACCCCAATGTTCATAGCAGCACTCTCCACAATAGCTAAAACATGGAAAGAGCCTAAGTGTCCATCAACTGACGAGTGGATCACGAAGATGTGGTTTATCTATACGATGGAATACTACATGGCAATGAGAAAGAATGAAATCTGGCCATGTGTACCAACATGGATGGAACTTGAGGTGTTCCGCTGAGCGAGGTAAGTCAGGCAGAGAAGGACAGATACCATATGTTTGCACGTACAGGAGGATTAGGAGGAACTTAACGGAATACCATGGGGGAGAAGAAGGGGAACAATAGTTGGGGAGAGGGAGGGAGGCAAACTATGAGAGACTCCTGAATGCTGTGAACTGAGGGCTGATGGGAGTGGGGGAGAGGGAAAAGGGGGTGATGGGCATGGAGGAGGGCACTTGTTGGGATGAGCACTAGGTGTTATATGGAAACCAACTTGACAATAAACTAAAAAAAGTTTTATTTAAATCCAAGTTAATAAACATGTAGTATAATAATGGTTTCAGGAATAGAATTTGTAATTCATCATTTACATATAACACTTAGTGCTCATCCCAATAATTGTTCTCCATCATGCCCATCATCCATTTAGAGCATCCTTTCACCCAGCACCCCTCCAGCAACTTTCAGTTTGTTCTCTGTATTTAAGAGTCTCTTATGGTTTGCCTCCATGTTCTTATTTTATTTTTCTTTCCCTTTCCCTATGTTCATCTGTTTTCTTTCTTACTTTCCACATATGAGTGAAATCATATGATATTTATCTTTCTCTTACTAAATTATTTCGCTTGCCATAATCAACTCTACTTCTATCCATGGTTTTGGCAATAGTAGGATTTCATTCTTTTTGATTGATGAGTAGTACCGTGTGTGTGTGTGTGTGTGTGTGTGTGTGTGTGTGTGTGTTTATCACATCTTTTTTATCCATTTATCAGTCAATGGATGCTTGGAATCTCTCAGTCATTTGGCTATTGTTAATAGTGCTGCTATAAACATTGGAGTGCATGTGCTCCTTTGAATCAGCATTTTTGTATCCTTTGGATAAATACCTACTAGTGCAATTGCTGGGTCATAAGGTAGCTCTAATTTTAATTTTTAAGGAACTTCCATACTGTTCTCCAGAGTTGTTATACTAGTTTGCATTCCCACTAGCAGTGCAAAAGTGTTCTCTTGCTCTGCATCCTTACCAGCATCTATTGTTTCCTTAGTTGATAATTTTAGCCATTCTGACAGGTGTTAGGTGGTATCTCATAGTGGCTTTGATTTGTATTTCCCTAATGATGAGTGATGTTGAACATCAGAGAATTTGCCACAATGGTTCAAACACAGACAATATTCATACTTGTTACTGTGTGGAGATAAAAACAGGACCTCATAGGCAGATTTAACTTAAACATACTTAAACAACAAAAGATATATAATTCAATAATAGGATGGAATTCTATAATTCAGTTATCACCTTAAAGCAGTTCTATGTGGCTGGGATACCAAAATTGCTCCATAAAAGCCCAAATGTACCCTCTCCATGGGGTTAACTGTGAACATGTGGAAGTAGTAGATGGCCCCATTTTCCTTATTACTGCATAGAAGATGCACTTGCGGATGCCCGTATCCCCAGAACAAATCTTCTCCCACTTCCAATGATCTTTCATAATTAGAATATTGTTAAGGCTAGGAATCAGGCAAATATGGCTTCTTGGCCCCTTAATCTAACCATTCTTTAAAGCCTCTGTCAGGTGAATATAAGCCCCATCTATTAGGGAAGATGGATCAGGAGGCCCTTAGGCCACTTTTCAGTGACTATCAGATTCTTCCTGATGTCTGACCACCATGCCTCTTGCTGTGTCCAAAGCCCACTCCCTCAGGGCACTTGGGTGGCTTAGTTGGATAAGCTTCCCACTTCAACTCAGGTCATGGACTCACAGTTCGTGGGTTCGAGCCCTGCATTGGACTCTTTGCCGACAACTCAGAGACTGGAGCCAGCTTTGGATTCTGTGTCTCCTTCTCTCTCTGCCCCTCCCCTGCTGACATCCCTCTGTTTCCCTCTCCCTCTCTCAAAAGTAATAAGCATTAAAAAATGAGTCCACTCCCTAACATATGGTGCCCTTAAAAGTCATCTTCCAATTTCTTCAATGTTGGAATCATAGATGAAGAAGGTTGAGAGGAAACAGAAGTGAAATGACCCAGAAAGAAGGCAGGAAGAACTGACCAGTCAGTGGAGGAGAGAGGGAGAGGCTGCAGTTGGAGAATCAAAAGACTGAAGAAGAAAGGGTAGAAGTGAAATGTATAGAACATTATCTCCAACTCTACCAAGGCTGTCACAGCTCTTGTGAGAAGTGGGACATTTACTCTTGAGCTACCAACCAAAACATGTTATACCAACAGGAACCAGGGCTCAGTAAAGGTGTGAAAGTTCCAGGTACCAGTCTCAGATTCCTCTGACCTACTCCCAAGCCTTTCCCAATGTGACCACTGCCCTGCAAGAGACAGAAACTAATGCTACTAACCTGTGTTGGCAGGAAGGTGGCAAGAAAGCAGTCAAAGGAAGACCTTCGTGTTGAACCTACCAGCAGGTTAGCCCACTGCCTGCTCCTCAGAGCCTTGGTTGTCCTCAACCTTGGAGCAGAAATCCAGGAATGACTGAAAGGGTGGAAGTGGTTGTCTCTACGTCACTCAAGGGTTGTCTTTCTCCTCTCCCAAATCCCACAACCCTGGCCAACTCTCCCAAGGAGTATAGAGCCCAGAACACACTGAGACTGAGGTGGGATGTAAAAAGGGAGTCTCTGTGACAGCAGTTTGCCTCTCTGTGTACCTCTGTCTCCATCTCTTCCCCAGGTCCTCACATCCTGGGGCATTATTTCAGAGGCCTCCACCTTGATCTGTCTCAAGTCTCTAGTAAGATCAAAGCTTTTTTTTTTTTAATTTTTTTAATGTTTTATTTATTTCTAGGAGAGAGAGAGAGACAGCGTGAGCAGGGGAGGGCCAGAGAGAGAGGATGTCACAGACTGAAACAGGCTCCAGGCTCCGAGCTGGCAGTCAGCACAGAGCCCGACACGGGGCTCGAACCCACGAACCGCGAGATCATGACCTAAGCGAAAGTCGGACGCTTAACCGACTAAGCCACGCAGGCGCCCCTAGATCAAAGCTTTTAACACCTGTTTTGCTTGCCAACACCTACTCTGGAGAAGAGAGGACAGAGTCAATCCTAAGGCAAGGGGAGGTCCTGATTTCCCCTCTGCTGAAGGCAGGGGTAAGGTTGGCAAGAGGGGCCAAAGAAGGATCTAATCCTAAAGTTAGGTTGATGAACACGCCCCCTGGTGGCAAGGTCGTTCTTCTCATTCTGATATTGGTTTATTATTATTGCCCTTCAAGTAGAAAATTGAATTAACTCATAATCATAGTATGATAAATATATGACCACGACCATAAAAGTCTTTAGTAACCTCTATATACAATTAAAACACCCTGTTATTCTTTATCAATAGACCCATTTCCTTCAGGTGTTTATTACAAGGTAATTATTTAAGTGTTTGTTTTCTTACTGTTTATTTCCCACTAAGTAAAGCTCTATATTTGAATGAGTAAAAGAATAAATGGTGAATAAATATATTATATGGCAATAAATATACTCGTGGGTAAAAAATTTACTTATAATATGACCTATTCCTGAGAGTATCATATCCAGACCTGATTAACAATAATATCCTTAATCAATATTCATAATGTTCCTACTTCTACATCTCTACCCATAGCCTCTTCCTCTGCAACTATATACCACACACAAAAGTTATTTAACAATTCCTTAGGTCTATGTTAAGGACTCTGGAGAGAATATAAAAATATAGAGGGCACAGTCTCTCCACTCCAGAAGCTTACAGTTGATGGAGGGAGAAAACGAAGATACAGGATAACTACAACTGAAGACTGTGTGGAGAGACAGCTATGGTAAGACTGACAGAAAGGAGTAGAGGAGTTTAAGGGAAATAAATTGCTTCTGGTGCAGAGAATCCAGAAGGCATGGGCAAAAGGTAACAACTGTATCATAATGACTGTATAGATTTTCAGTAGTCAGAGATTGGGAGGACATAATTCCAAGGAAAGTCCATAGCTATTTGGAAGGATTTCCTGACTTTGGGCTTCACTTGTCATTGAACTTCTTTTCATCATGATTGAGCAAAATGAAGGTCCAGTAAAATTCAAGGTAAAACTGCAGAAGCTGGAGGCTTTGAATGGAGAAAACAGGAGTCAGCGCCCGGATCTCTGCTCCCAGCTTTCATTTATCTGCACTTCTCTTGCACCTGATCTTATTGAAGGGATGTAAAGTTCATATGGAACAGTGTACCCATTATGCCCCCATCTATATGTCTCTCATTTCTTCTCTCCCCTCCACTAAAGTCTTTATTAACAATGACAGGATTTCTTAATTTCATTACTAAGAAGACCACAAAGCACAGAAAAGAATATACTACACAAATTAAGTCAGGTAATTTGCATACCTGGGAAAGGAAGAACCCCCTCCTCTTTCCATTTCCCTAGTCACTTTTCCTCCATCTTCTGACACTACATGTCAATAAATATCTGTGTTCCCTCGTTCTCTGGACAAGAGATGCTGTGATATGTCAGTCCCTCATAAAAATATCTCCCAAGTACTAGTGAGTTGGGAAAGGGTTAATATTAGGCAGGGAGAGAAAAGGGACCCTCAGGGAGGCAGGCTACAGCTGCAAGAGGGAAGCTGAAGAAGCCATGGGGTTGGAGAAAAAAAACAAAAACAAAAAGGATAAATGTATTCCAGAATTGCTTGGTCTAGGTGCCATGCGTAGGGTTTCACAAACTTTCTGATAATGTTCCAGTAAAAAGTCAGAGACAGAAATCTTCAGTGGCTATGGAGTCAGGATCCCTCTCACTCTTGAGAGTTTTATACTTTCCCTCTATAAACTCTGTTGCTTTACTCACTCTTTGTTGTCTTTGGGATTCATTCTTCAACTCCAAGACACAGAATTAGTGGCTTTCCCACCCTCCTGAAACAAATATTTTGGTGCCAAAACCCGGGAGCCATCAGACGGTAACAGCAGACTCTTTCCTTTCCTTTTTTGAATAGAGGATCTCCTTACCAAGACTCTCAAAACCAGGCACCTGTGGGCCAATTGAAAGTGGGTAGCACAGCTGCAGGTCTTAAGTTCCAGGTGACAGGCTTCTGCATAAAGGTTTAGTCAACCCCCCCTTGTGAAATGGGAACGTTGGCCTAACCCTAACCAGTTCTGTTCTCTGCTGTTGCTTCTTCTTTCTTCACCTATCCTTCTTAAATGACTTTTAAAATCTTTCCAACTCCTGATGATTAATCTGCTATAGCAATTAGGGACTTACTTGGTGAGATATGTTTTTCTGTCAGATACAACTCAGGCTTAAATGTGGCCAGGACTCTAGGCTTCAAATATCAAAATCCCTTTGCATCCCCTGGGTTTTGAACATTAAGAACAGGAGCACAGGTCTACCACCAGTGCTTTTGTGCACAATAGCAGTGGGAACCTTAATAATCGGGACCTGTTGGCTGATGTGTCATCAGGCATATAGGAAGGAAAGATGCTTGGGGCAAGGCGAGGAAATAATTAACCTATGGGCTCCATTCCATGGATTGAGGGTGCAAGAAAATTAGTACGACCAAGAAATGTGGGCTCAATCAAGAGATGGTCCAAAGAATGAAGTCATCAGGGACTTCTTGGTTACATGAAAGGTTCATCTAGGGAGCACACATATGGACTGGCAATACAGCGCTCTGAACCTGCCCTTTGGTTCCCTTTGGGCACCTGAGACATGTAAAAGGATGGAGACCAGCCCTGGGGGCCATGGCCCAGTGAAGCCTCCTCCATAATCGCCCCAGGTTTTCTTACACTTATACCCTTATGCTGATAGCTCAGAGCTTGGAGCCTGCTTCTGATTTATTCTCTCTCTCTCTCTCTCTCTCTTTCTCTCTCTCTCTGCCCCCCTCCCCGCTTACAGTCTCTCTCTCTCTCTCTCTCTCTCTCTCTCTCTCTCAAAAATAAGTAAATATTTAAAAAATTTTTTTAAAGGATTTAAGAGTTTTAGAAGGATCTAGAAGAGGGAAGGAAGGATTGGGTATGGGTTAAAGCAGTGGGTCACAATGGCTGCTCCCACTGGCCCAATCCTTCTTCACACCAAGGTGTCAGGCCATTCTCTCACCTCAGGGAAGGTGGATCAGGGATGACTTCATACTCACTTCTCTAATATAATAAGTACAGAGGTTCTTGAGTTTCTTGACTCCTACCTGGATCACGAGATGGAAAACAAACCATTCTCTGTGGGTACTCCTCTAGAATGTGTTCTAAGAAATTGGGAAAGATTTGATTCACAAATGGTCAAAAAGAAGTGCATGAAGTTTTTGTCGGTTTTTTGTTTGTTTCTTTGTTTTTTGCTCCCAGGCTAGGCCTCAGTTACCTCTTGGAGGATTGAGAATCCTGGCCTCCTGAGGGAAGTGTTCAGTACAGTATTATCTTACTGAATCAGATCTATATTGTAGAAGAGAAGGTAAGTGGTCAGAAGTTCCCTATGTACAGGTCTTCTTTACTTTATAGGACCAGACAGACTTATGTAGGACTTGTAAGTTAGATCCCAACCTCCCAGCCTCCTCAAGAGATACAGAATAGTGAGTACTTTAAGATTTGCCTCCTGAGGTCTCTCCTCAGAAAGGCCACCTGCTAGACCCTCATGTCCTCCTTATCCAGGTTTGCCAGGGATGAGAAACCTTTCCCCTGAAAGGAAGGCACATTCAATGTATCCATAGACTGAAATGTGAATTTGGCCCCATGAAGGTCTGCATTCCATTGTCCTTGCAAGATTTTAAGCAAATAAAAACACTCTGGGCAAATTTTCAGAAAACCCTGATCAATATACACAAAACCTACACCAGATTGCTGAAGAAAATAGAAGCCATCCCTAAAGAAGGGGGCTTTAACACTCTTTCTCACTGTTTCTCCTAATACACTCTGGTTAATTCCCAAGCAGCTGCCAAAACTCCTTTTGTTTTGGGGAATTTCTCTGTCTCCTCTGGCCTGACATGGACTGTCTAATTCCACTTGTTGGTGGAAAAAGTCTGTATCTATTCTTCTGTCCTAGCTGACAAGCTTTAGGATCCGGAAAACTCTTTCTATGCCCTCTGACCTTTTTTCTGACCCCATTTCTTGATGGCACCTCAGCTCTACTGTCTTCCCTTCCATCTCCTGTTTCTGCACCACCATCGGTGCAGCCTCCATAACTGCCTCTTATACCATCTGGGTGCCTCGATACCATGAGCTCCTCCTCCTCACCTCACTGTCAGGGAGCAAAGAACACCCTCTTAGATTACACTCGCCACTTTAGATTTCCTCACTGGTGCTCTAGGTAAACTGACAATGGTGAACAAATTGATTGATTTTAGTTGGACACAGGCAGAACGTATTCTATATTTTAACTAACATTTGTGGTTTAATTAAGATAGACATGTCTTTTTTTTTTTCTTTACTATCAGCATAGAGCCTGACATGGGACTCAAACCCATGAACTCTGAGATCATGACCTGAGCTAAAGTCGGACACATAGCCAACTGAGCAACCCAGATGTCCATAAATCTCTTAAATCTTAAGGAGTTTGGTAAGGTTGGTGATTCAAGGCTTGTTATTTGTAAAGGTTGCATTTTTATACACCAACAATGAAGCAACAGAAAGAGAAATCAAGAAACTGATCCCATTCACGATTGCACAAAAAAAAAAACATAAAATACCTAGGAATAAACCTAACCAAGGATACAAGAGATCTGTATGATGAAAACTATAGAAAACTTAGGAAGGAAATGAAGAAGACACAAAGAAATGGAAAAGCATTCATGCTCATGGATTGGAAGAATAAATATAGTTAAAATGTCATTACTACCCAAAGCAATCTACACATTCAATGCAGCACCAATCAAAATTGCACCAGCATTCCTCTCAAAACTAGAACAAACTATCTTAAAATTTGTATGGAACCACAAAAGACCCCGAATAGCCAAAGTAATGCTGAAGAATAAAACCAAAATGGGAGGTATCACCATTCTAGACTTTAGCCTCTACTACAAAGCTGTCATCATCAATACAGCATGGTATTGACACAAAAACAGACACATAGACCAATGGAATAGAATTGAGTACTCAGAATCGGCCCCAAAAGTATACAGCCAACTAATCTTTGACAAAGCAGGAAAGAGTATCCAATGGAAAAAAATACAGCCTCTTTAACAGATGGTGTTGGGAGAATTGGACAGCAACATGCAGAAGAATGAAACTAGATCATTTTCTCACACCATACACAAAAATAAACTCAAAATAGACAAAGGACCTGAACGTGAGACAGGAAACCATCAAAACCCTAGAGGAGAAAGCAGGAGACAACCTCCTTGACCTCCACCGCAGCAATTTCTTACTTGACACGTCCCCAATCACAGAAGAATCAAGAGCAAAAATAAACTATTGGGACCTCATCAAGATTAAAAGCTTCTGCACGGCAAAGGAAACAATCCATAAAACTAATATTCAACCAACGGAATGGCAAAAGATAGTTGCAAATGACATATCAGATAAAGGGTTAATATCCAAAATCTATAAGGAACCCACCAAACTCCACACCTGAAAAACAAACAACCCAGTGAAGAAATGGGCAGAAGATATGAACAGACACTTCTCCAAAGAGGACATCCAGATGGCCAACAGACACATGAAATGATGCTCAGCATCCCTCCTCATCAGGGAAATACAAATCAAAACCACACTGAGATACCACCTCACGCCAAAGTGGCTAAAATGAGCAAATCAGAGGACTCTAGATGCTGGCGAGGATGTGGAGAAACGGGCACCCTCCTACACTGTTGGTGGGAATGTAAATTGGTGCAGCCCCTCAGGAAAACAGTGTGGAGTTCCTCAAAAAATTAACAATAGAACTCCCCTATGACCCAGAAATAGCACTGCTAGGAATTTACCCAAGGGATACAGGAGTGCTGATGCATAGGGGCACCTGTACCCCAATGTTCATAGCAGCACTCTCAACAATAGCCAAAACATGGAAAGAGCCTAAGTGTCCATCAATGGACAAATGGATCAAGAAGATGTGGTTTATCCATACCATGGAATACACATGACAATGAGAAAGAATGAAATCTGGCCATGTGTAGCAACACGGATGGACCTTGAGGGTGTTATGATGAGTGAAATAAGTCAGGCAGAGAAGGACAAATATCATATGTTTGCACGTATAGGAGGATTAGGAGGAACTTAACTGAGGAACAAGGGGGAGAAGAAGAGGGACTAGTGGGGGAGGGGGAGAGAGGTAAACCATGAGAGACTCTTGAATGCTGAGAACAAACTGAGGACTAATGGGTGTGGGGGACACGGAGGGAGATGTGCATGGAGGAGGGCACTTGTGGGGATAAGCACTGGGTGTTATATGGAAACCAACTTGACAGTAAACTATTTTAAAAAATTAAACCAAAAAGAAAGACATGCTTTGCCCTTAATTGATTTATAAGTTTGCCATCCAAAAAAATTCTGATGTACCAGTTCACAACTGATTACTCCTTACTTTTCGCTGGAGACTAAGGTTTCTAGGTTAAAATTCTGTTAAATATAATTAAGACTGATGGAAATTATGAAAATTACTCTGTATGTGGAAAAGTTGGAGACGTGTACGAAAGATATAATGAATGAGAATACATTTTTTTAAAGGTAAAAAACAAAAAAAAAGGTAATTTTGTCCTAATTGAGACTTGTTGTTTGGAGAATAATGGTTTAGGTCAAAATCTGAAAGCAAAGGAAAGTTATAGATGGTTTGTGAAGAGAAATCTTTGTAATAGAATTTTATGTGTGGTCAGAACTGACTAAGGTTAAAATAAACGGATTTTAAGACACTGGTATAAGATTGAAATTCTGTTTTTCTCTTAAAATGACAAAGTTTTTTGAATTGTTGGTCTGTTTTTTATTATAAAAAACGAGGTAAACAAATGTTTTTTTTTTTTCTTTCTCTTTTATCTGCCCCCAAAGACAGAAAGGACTATAATTTTAACCAAAGGGGCAGGACAGTTCACCCTTTTGGTTTTTGCTCAAGCCATGGTTGCAATTGCCCCTCCTTTGACCCAAAGACTGGAGGAACTGTGACAGTGTCCTTGCTGCACACCTCCAAATGCTCCACATGTGTTGTTTCTGCTTAGCAAAGGAATGGTGCTTGTGCCATATGAGGAATGGATAACATATGAAGGACTTTTAATGGGATGCATGGGAGCCATTTTGCTACACGTAGCCCAGTGTATGCCTATTTGTAACAAACTAGATATTCTAAAATGGATATCCACATGGATGGAACATATTCATGTGGGAATTGGTGAAAAAGGCAGCTTTGACCCTTTTAGCCCTCCTCAGTGGCAGATTTTATCCTTGCAAAAAATGATTTTTGCCAGCCTTTTGAAATATTTTGTAGGGGCGCCTGGGTGGCTTAGTCGGTTAAGCGTCCGACTTTCGCTTGGGTCATGATCTCACGGATCGTGGGTTCGAGTCCCGCGTCGGGCTCTGTGCTGACTGCCAGCTCAGAGCCTGGAGCTTGTTTCAGTCTGTGACTCCCTCTCTCTCTGACCCTCCCCTGCTCACGCTGTCTCTCTCTCCTAGAAATAAATAAAACATTTAAAAAAAAAAAAAGAAATATTTTGTAAAGAGAATTATTGTTGGGCCAAGATAAAGTTAGTGCATCCTTCTACAAATAGGGGAGTCTTGCCTGGTCACAGAGAATGCCCTCAAAGTCCTGCAGGTGGGATACAGGGGTAGGATAAGTTGGAAAGGACCAGTCAGCTCTCACAGGTAGAATCAAGTCTGGGTAAGAGTGACTACTCCCAGCACCTCACAAGAATGACAGGGCTTTTGGCTGCCAGTTGCATAGCCAGCCAAAATGTGGGGCCAGGAGATGAAGCTTCTCCAGACCAGCTACAGGAGTTAAGATAGGACACACATTTTCCTCTTTTTTCCTAGAGATGGGCAGTTCCCCAACCAAGGCCAATACTCCTTTGGGGTACCTTCTGAAAAACTGGGATGATTTTGATCCACAAACCCTGAAGAGAAAGCAACTAAATTTCTTTTGCACTGAGGCTTGGCCCCAATACAAACTGAAGGAGGAAATCTGGCTGCCAGAGGGAAGTATCAATCATAACACTATCCTACAGGGGCGCCTGGGTGGCTTAGTCGGTTAAACGTCCGACTTTCGCTCAGGTCATGATCTCGCGGTTCGTGGGTTCGAGCCCCGCGTCGGGCTCTGTGCTGACTGCCAGCTCGGAGCCTGGATTCTGTTTCAGTCTGTGACTCCCTCTCTCACTGACCCTCCCCTGCTCACGCTGTCTCTCTCTCTCTCTCCTAGAAATAAATAAAAAAATTTTTTAAAAAAAAATAACACTATCCTACAATTGGACTTGTTTTGCAAACATAAGGGGAAACGGGGGAAAGTCCCTTATGTTTAGTGTCTTTGGACCTTAAGAAAAAATTGAGATACGTATAAGCAATGTAAGGTCAATCCTGACTTAATCAGAGCACTCTACAGTTCAGCAATCAGGAGGGGAAACAATTAAGGGCCATTTGCCTACACCCAAAGCAGACCTAGACAGGAAGGAGGGACGTCTTCCACAACAACCTCTGTCTCCTCGGGTCCTTGGTCTATATATCCAGACTTAAAAACGTGCACATCTGCTCCCTGCTGCCCACCTTATCCAGGCCCTTCCTATAATGTAACAGGTGCATCTCCCCCATAAGAAGCTGCAATGTCAGAAGGAGGGACACAAAGAGGCACCACTGTGATAATTGTGTAATTTTTCATTACACAACTTAAGACAGATAAAAGGAGATCTAGGCAAATTTTCTGATGATCCTGATAAATATATAGAGGCTTTTCAAAATATTACATATGCATTTGAGTTGACCTGGAAAGATATAATGATTTGTTAAAACAAACTCTTTTTTTTAATAGTTTATTGTCAAGTTGGTTTCCATATAACATCCAGTGCTCATCTCAACAAATGCCCTCCCCCAGACCCATCACCCTCCTTCCACTCCCCGCTCCCATCTGCCCTCTGTTCTCGGTATTCAAGAGTCTCTCATGGTTTGCCTCCTTCCCTCTCCCCCACATTTTTTCCCCTTCTTCTCCCCCATGGTCCTCCATTAAGTTCCTCCTAATCCACCTATACGTGCAGACATATGATAGCTGTCCTTCTCTGCCTGACTTATTTCGCTCAGCATAACACCCTCAGGGTCCATCCATGTTGCTACACATGGCCAGATTTCATTCTTTCTCATTGCCATGTAGTGTTCCATTGTATAGATAAGCCACATCTTCTTGATCCATTCGTCCATTGATGAACACTTAGGCTTTTTCCATGATTTGGCTATTGCTCAGAGTGCTGATATGAACATTGGGGTACATGTGCCCCTATGCATCAGCACTCCTGTATTCCTTGGGTAAATTCCTAGCAGTGCTATTGCTGGGTCATAGGGGAGTTCTATTGTTAATTTTTTGAGGAACCTCCATACTGTTTTCCAGAGGGGCTGCACCCGTTTACATTCCCACCAACAGTGTAGGAGGGTGCCCGTTTCTCCACATCCTCGCCAGCATCCAGGGTCCTCTGATTTGCTCATTTGAGCCTCTGACTGGTGTGAGGTGGTTTCTCAGTGTGGTTTTGATTTGTATTTCCCTGATGAGGAGGGATGCTGAGCATCATTTCATGTGTCTGTTGGCCATCTGGATGTCCTCTTTGGAGAAGTGTCTGTTCATATCTTCTGCCCATTTTTTCACTGGATTGTAAAACAAACTTTTAACGAGATAGAGACGCATGGGGTTCTGGCAGCAGCTGGAAGATAGGGATATGAGTAACTCATTAATAATCATGAGACTTGAGGTCCTATAGCGAGCTTCCAGTTTCCTCCTGGGGCCCAGGTAGTTCCATTTCAAGATCCTAATTGGGACTATGGTCGTCCCATTGAGGAATGGTGTTGCCACCACTTCCAAGCTTGTGTTTTGGGGAAATTAAGGAGGTCTAAGGTTAAACCTTAAATTAAGCTAAATTAGCTATTATTTTACAAACAGAGAATGAGAGCCCAATGGCCTTCCTGGAGAGGCTGAGGGAGACTCTCATTAAGGATATGACTATCACCCCTGACAACCTGAGGTTAGACAATTTTACAGGACAAATTTGTCACTCTAAGCTCTAAGTATTCAGAGGAAGCTACAAAAATTGGCTTTTTGCCTGGAAGGGACTCTGGAATACTGTAATTTAAGAATAAATCTGTGGCCTTAGTCACAGGCTTATGTACTATGTCAGACCAGATCCCCCAAAGTCCAAGCGCCAAATGCCATTTGTGTGGCCATTCAGAGTTCTAGAAACAAAAATGCCCTCAGAAGAGACAACAAAGTCAAAGCCCCGCAAGCCACGTCGCTTATGTGGAGACAATCACTGGAAGTTTGCCCTTGGGGACCTCTATCTTCCAGGGCTCAGATAACCAGTGTTCCTGGAAGGGGCTGATGGGGCCTGGGGCTCTTCATGGTGGTTCCCCTGAACCAACTGTCTATTGGAAACCCAGAGTCTTAGGTAACTCTGGATGTAGAAGAAAAACAAGCTGGTTTCCTTCTTAATACTGGAGCCACCTTTTATGTCCTCCTTTCCACTCTGGACCAGCTATCCAAATGCAGCGTAACAATAAGAGACATCTCCAGAATACTTATGACTAAATGTTTCTCTCAGCCTCTGGGATGTAAATGGGGAAACCTAATCTTTTCTCATTCTTTCTTGATAATGCCAAGGAGCCACACTCCCTTTCTAGAAAGGAATATTATAACTGAATTAGAGACTATAGCATTAGTAACTTCAGGACAAATGGAAAATGGAGTAGGTTTTTAGAAACTACTGGATACTGTAGGCTGTGGATATCAGGGTTCAGGAAAATAGCTTGTCCACTCTATCAATTATTAAAGGACTCAATCCCACCTACTCTCCTGAGGAAATTAACTGGGGTCTGACTCATGGACACTGTCTACAGCCCCCAGGACGGTTACAAACAGCAGGGGAAATTATTACTACCTGGCTCACAGAACTAGAGGATCATTAAAGCACTGCATCAGGTCTTTCATTTAGGGAGAGATAAAACTTTTCAAATGTCCTGAAGGATGTTTAATGGGAAAAGTTTGTTAAGGGCAGTTCAATAGTTTTAACCTGTGAAGTTAGAAACAATCCTCTCAACCACAAACTTGCTCTCTCAAGTAATCAAGGAACTGGGAGCTATCCAGGGTAAGACTAACAATGGTCAAAGAGGTTTCAACATCTGTTGGTATGTGTTGATACTTTTACTAATTGGGTAGAGGCCTTCACCTGCAAAACATAAAGGCACAAAAAGTAATGAAAGCTCTGTTTTATAAAATAATACCCAGGTTTGGTTTACATAAAAATTTGCAAAGTAATAATGGTAATGGACTACATTGGTACTTTCTCTGGTATGATTCCTGGACCTTGGAAAAGTTTAACACTTCGAAATAAAGTAAACTGTCTGCTGAGTCAGCAGAACTCTAAATGACACCTCACAAGCATTAAATGCTTTAAATAAAAAAATTAATTGAAGTTAGGGCAGGACTCTTGGACAATTGAGCTCGATTGATTACCTACTGATCTTCCATCACCTGGGTTGTGAGAAATTCCTTCACACTTGTTGTTTCAAAATATTGATAATTCCCTAAGTTATCAGGGACGTTTGGGCACAATTTGACAAAGTCAGAGTGTCTCCTGGATTGCTTAACTGGTTTGGAAACTGGGGACATTATCTTAAAGATGGCATCTTGTTGGTCAATATAATCTGTGTGTTTTTCTCTTTGTGTCTGCCAATGTTTCTGCCACCTCATGTCTGCCAACCTTCTTGTGGAATCATACTGTGAACCACTTGACCGACCTTTGGGTAGACTCTGACTGCTTTACCCCCACATAATCCCTTGTCAGCTCTAATCAGATTGGATTTCTTTCATCTGTAATTCAGTATCCACGTGCTATACCATCTTACATAAACTACAGTTACCCCAGCATTTCATTTAAGAAGTTGGCTGAAGAGGGGCACCTGGGTGGCTCAGTCAGTTTGGCATCTGACTTCAGCTCAGGTCATGATCTCATGTTCGTGAGTTCAAGCCCTGCATCAGGCTCTGTGCTGACAGCTTGGAGCCTGGAGCTGCTTCAGATTCTCTCTCTCTCTCTCTCTCTCTCTCTCTCTCTCTCTCTCTCTCTCAAAGTAAATAATAAAAACTTTTATTATTTAACTGAAGAATCCTTGGGATTAAAAGATTTTGAGAGTTCATTTTGTACATTTCCTTATTTCTGGGAAGAAGATCATCTGATACATCCCGAATCCAAGTGAGACAGCCATGCCATGGCCAGAAAGCCTACTCCCTCCCATCTCCCCTGGTCCTCTATAAACTCAGAAATTCTTCCTTATGTCCAATCTCAATATGTTTTCCTTAAAATATTGGCCTCTCTTTGTCACCCATTCTAATTGGGGATGAGGTACACAAACCACCAAAAGCTTAAAAGAATTCTGAAATGCCCACCTGGTACCATTGTTCCATTGCCTATTGCTCCAGGTCTCTGAAATTATAGGTCTCATATAGTTTGTTATTAACCTGTGAAAAATCATCAAAAGATCCCTTAAAAAGCATTAATTTGGTCCCTAACAGACCATAACCCCTTATGGAGTCATTGATACTTTCATTAAAGTTTTAATAGAAGAAAGTACTCTAATTTCCAGGATAGATAGTTAAGAACTCCCATTTCAATCCCCCAACCTCCATAGCCTCCTCAATTAGTATCATCAAGTTATCACTCATTTGATGAAGGGAGAGTACAAACCTGAGGAGGGTCATGACTACTATGACTTTCCCAGTCCTTTTTAGGCCATCATATGAAGTAGGGGTAACAGAATTGGCAGCTGTCCTGACCCACCCAATCCTGGCCCCAGAAGAGCCCTCAGGGCCAGGCAGACTCCAGCATGGACACAGCAGGCATTTTCCCAAAGTGGGCAGAGTGCCAAATCCTGGCACAGTGATTAGTGTGGAAGACCTGGGGACAGGAAAGCAGCCAGGACCCACACTTCCCTCTCTCCCCCAAATTCAATTTTCTCAGTCTAAGTCCCTCCTCTTGCATTCCCAATTCCAAAGTTTTCAGACCTTTCATAGTGCTCATATGAGGCCAGACACCTATCACCCATTATCTAAGGCCAGTATTTCTCACACCTGAAAGAGCATAGACATCACCATGGACTCTACTAAAACTGCAGATTCTGATTCAATAGGTCTGGGTGGGGCCCGAGATTATGCATTTATAACAAGCTCCCAGGTGACACACACATTACTGGTCCATGGACCACATTTTGAAGATCAGGATCTACATGACTGTAGCAGTTGGTACAACTGTCTCCCACAAAGAGTTTATCTGTCCACATCCTTCTGTCTGTTTGTCCTCCAGATGGCAGTGAGAATCATGTCTGATTCCTTCCTGATTCAAGAATCTCACTCTATGGCACAATACAAACGTGGCTCATAAATTCCCTTCAAGAGTGAAAACACACATCCCTCAAAAGAGTCTTATTCTTTCATGAGTCTCAAAGGTCTGTGTAGCTCAGAATACCGTCCTGTGTCTTTCCTAACTTACCTATCCCTCTTTATTTTTATTATATTTCCCAAATTGCTCCATACACATCCTCCTCTAGGAAGTGTCTCTTTACCATTACATCCTTTTCAGTTTCTACTTATACCTTCTCTTCCAAAGTAATGACTCCTCAACCCCTATGTAATTATTAATTGAGTATATTTCAGTCTTTTTTTCTTGCCATTTTGGGGTGTACATTCTCTCTCCCAAAGAATCTTAGATAGTCTCATGAGACTTCTGCACCAGACCCCCAAAGAAGCATCTAAAGTAGTTGAGAAGTGTACGGTAATCCTGCCTCTAGCAGGCTTCCCTGGAGTCATCTACTCCCTGTTGGGAAGATGAGAAATTCTACAACTAAGAAAGCAACTTCCTTTCCAGGGCGGGCATACATACATACAATAGAAAACCACTGGCCTTTCTATGATAACTGTAAAACTGCCTCAAGAAAAATGCCTTTTGTGTCCATGGTGGAACCAGTCTCATCTTCAGGGAATCCTTGGAGTCATATAGAACTGGCTGAGCCTTCAATCAATTTTACTCAACCCATGGGACTGAGTGGAGCAGGAGCAGGCAGAGTCACGTCAAGCATTCTCCTTCCCCAGGGCTGTATTTTCTCTGTTTCTCTTTGAATTAACTGTTGAATTCAACAGTTTCTCTTTGAATTAACTTTTCTTCATTCTTGGGTCTACAGGAAGGGGAGAACCTACTCCTTGTCCCGAGCAAGATCTCACTCTGATTGAACAGACAAGACAGTCACTAGAACTCAGGCATAGCCACACAAAGGCAAAACTAGACATGCCTGGGTACAGTTCTAGGTGCTGGGTACAGATTTCGATACCATTCTAGATATAGTTCTGGATGAAGAGAAATGCTTTGTTAAAGAAATCTCTCTGAAGATAGTTAAAGGAGTAGCACAGTGCTAGCCTGAAAGGAAGGAGAATTTTCTGTACCAAGGAAATGTGTAAGGCTCAATTCAATTTAACATGAATTTATTAAATGCTGCTTATGTGTCTGGTCCCAGCTGGATGCTCTGGGGAAGTGAACAAGAAACTCTCCTTACCTATGACCTAAAATCAGGAACAATATACAGAAAATAAAGACACACAGATACCTGTGGTATTTCATTTTTTAAAAATTTCAGCTTTATTGGGGCGCCTGGGTGGCTTAGTCGGTTAAGCGTCTGACTTTCGCTTGGGTCATGATCTCGCTGTTCGTGGGTTCGAGCCCCGCGTCAGCTCTGTGCTGACTGCCAGCTCGGAGCCTGGAGCCTGTTTCAGAGTCTGTGTCTCCCTCTCTCTCTGACCCTCCCCTGCTCACGCTGTCTCTCTCTCTCCTAGAAATAAATAAAAAATATTAAAGAAAAAATTTTCAGCTTTATTGATTTATAACTGATATATAAAATCGTAAGGTATTCAACGTGTACATTGTGGTGGTGATTTGATAAACACATACATTGTGAAATTATTCACTATGATTTCTCCACTGTGAAAGGGTTAGCGATGACATTTTAATCTGATTATTTCATTAAATGAAGGTAAGTGTTCAAAGAGTGCCTTGGTTTCTCTCACTTCATCTTTAAATGTAGAGGAGCTTCAGTTGGAGCTTTGGTTTTCTGTGTGTGGTCCCTGGACCAGCAGTATCAACAACACCTGTGAACTTCTTAGAACTATAAGTTCTGGGCCGCACCTAGACATATTGAATTCCAAAAGCTGGAGGCTGGGCCAGTAGTCTGTTTTCACAAGCCCTCTAGGTGAGGTGACACACATTAAAGTTTGAGCACCACTAAGCAAAGGACTATTCCTGGCCTTTCTCCACCCCCTGCACTGTGACATTGATTAGTGCGTTAAAGAGACAGCATTGAGCATGCCCAGCTCAGTCCCTTTCACTTTCTTTTTCGGGTTTCTTTTTTTTTTTTAATCCAGAACCAAATTAGCCACAGGACACATGACATATCTAATAAGGGGTTAATATCTAAAATATATAAAGAACTTATACAATGCAAAACCAAATGGTCAAATAATCCATTAAAAAGTGGACAGAGAACTGAAATAAATATTTCCCAAAGAAGACATACTAGATGGCTATTAGACCATAAAAATGCTCAGCACCACTAATAGTCAGGAAGTATAAATTAGAACCAGAATAAGATATCACTTTATACCCGTCAGAATTGCTAAAATAAAAATAAACAAGAAATGACAAATGTTAGTGAGGATGTGGAGAAAAAGGAACCCTCATGTACTGTTGGTGGGAATGTAATTTGTTGCTGTCATTATGGAAACCAGTATGAAAGTTACTCAGAAAATTATATGTAGAACTACCATATGATCCAGTATTTCTGCTATTGGATATTAGCCCAAAGAAAACAAAAACACCGTTTTCTAGTTTCTTTTAATAGTAACTTTTTTAAAGTCAATATGCAGTGCATACACAACTGAAAAGTAGACATATAGAAAGAAGGGAAAAAAAAGAGAAAGAGAAAAAACACATTCTTCATTTCACAATACACATAGAGCTCTACTAGAATTCCCCTACCAATATTCCATTGGAGGCCCAGCTTCCCATGTGCTGAAGAGTACTCTCCCATGTAGGGGACCTGACTGCACTCAGTTGTGATGATATCAAGCCAAATATTTACTGGTACTTCTGAGTTCAAGGTCTATAATTTTGACCCTAATTGAAGTATGGCTAATTAGCCAGGCTCTGCTGGATCCCATAGCTGAAGTAGACAGCAAACCCAATCAGCATCCAGACACCAAACAGGGTCCAGGTGCCAGATGTTACCTGCATCATAAGGCAAACATTCACAAAGATGCTCAGTAGTGGGAGGAGAGGCAGGGCAGGGACCTTAAAGGGAAGGGGACTGGACCTCTGTGGCTGTCTCCAGATGACCCCAGTGAGCCCAGTGATGAGCACCAGGAGCAGCACAACCATGGAAATCCACACTGGGTCTCCTGAAAGCAGAACTGGCCACTGCACCAGCACCAGGCACAGAAGGGTGAGCAGCAGAACAAGCAGTGAGGAGCAAACATAGACAACCCGGCCAGAGAGGGGAGTGGGGGTGGGGCTTCCTGGAAAAAATAGTCCCTGTAGAGTCAACTTCTCTGCTGCAGGTCCACTTCCCTCCTGCAGCACTGCTTCATTTCTCCCACTCCTCCTCTGAGGCTGATACCTGATGATGAGAACACAAGTAGCCAGCAGGGAGTAAGCTAGCAGGGCCCCAACTGACATGAGGTCCAAGAGATCAGTGAGTCTGAAGAAGGAGGCCATGATGGCTGCAATAATGCTCAGGATGACAGTGGCCACAATGGGGGTGTTTGTGCCAGTTTGGATGCTGGCAAGGACAGGGAACAGGAGCCCATCTTGTGTCATCATGTATATCAGATTACGTATGGGGAACATAAAGCCAAAGATGCTGATAGAAAGACTACAGAGAAATCCAAAACTTACAACATAGTAGGCAGGTGCCCAGCCAGTATGGAGAAATGCCTCAGACAAGGTGCTCCCAGGTTGAAGCTTGTAGTAAGGCACCATAAGTGTAAGTGCTGAAGAGACACCAAAATACATCAAAAAGCAGATGAGCAGTGAAACAACAATGCCCACAGGGACAGAATACTCAGGATTTCGGGCTTCTTCGACTCTGGTAACAATAATAGTAAAACCTATAAATGCATAGAAACAGGTAGCTGCTCCACGGAGAATCCCCTTGAAGCCAAAAGGCACAAATCCTCCAGAGCCCAGATGGCCCAATGTAGATGTGTCATTGAGTCCAGCCATTATGTAGTCCTCTTCTGTGAGCTTCCAGTTGTGCAGGTCCCCCTTCATGAAGCCAGCAATGATCACAAAACTGAGAACCAAAAGTTTCACCAATGCGACCGTTTTGGAAACCAGGAAAATCAAACTATTCCTCAGAATCAACCATTCCATGAGCAACAACACAAGGCCCACAACAGTGAATCCTAGAATTTCTCCAAGGGCCTGGGAAATATTTGGTGAGATGCTCTGAGATATCTGGTTCCCAAGAAGATTGTCAAATGCTAAGGTCCAAGCCCGGGCCACAGTGGCTGTATGAGCAACAAAGAAGATGATGAGGTTCCAGCCAGTGATGAAAGCCCAGAGTTCACCTACAGTGACATAGCTGTAGAGATATGAAGAACCAGAAAAGGAAACCTGGACACCAAACTCTGCATAGCACAGCCCAGACAACACAGAAGATAGGCTGGCCACCAATAGGCAGATCACAGTGGATGGTCCTGCTTTATCTCTAGCCACCTCACCAGCCAGGATATATACACCTACACCTACTGTGCAGCCCACACCCAGGGCCACTAAATCCAGAGTAGTTATTCTTCTGTCAGGGCCCATATCAGCCACATATTCCTCCAGTATACGTCTGCGTACCAGCTTTTGACCAAATCTGCGAAGTGCCAGACACAGCATTCTAGCTGTGAAGAGATTCCAGGATCAGAGAGCTATAGCAAGTGCAGGAGCCATGAGTCTGGGATCAGGTTTGGTGAGACTGAGTTAAACTGAGTTGGGGTGGGGCTTCCAGGTTCCATTGCTCAGGCATCACAGCTACCGCCTCATATATTTTCTGGTATATGCTATCCCTCCATAAAGCCTAAAAAAAAATAAATAAATAAATATTTACTGAACAAAGGGGTTCAATCATTCAACCAAAGCTCAGAAGTCCCTTGTTGCGCACAAATATCACAGAAACTGAATCCAAAGACTTCATAGAAAAATCAACTCTGCTTTCTCCTCCTAGAATTAAGGGTCGACTACCTCCTAACATTCTCCCTTTTTACACACCACATGATATATTCCCATCTGGGTCCCCTAACTCATGAAGCTTCATGTACTAACTAAGCCATAAGACACAGAGGGCATAAATATATGTGCAATAATTCACACGTGGGATGTTTGCATGGTGCTTGAGCTTGAGTTATGACGCATTAATTATAGACTAGTGAGCTTTGTTGCAAGTACATAACAATTTTTAAAAATCATCTGAATGTAAAATACAAATTTGGTCTCCTGGTGTTAAAACCCTTTGCCCTCAAATCAGCTAGCAAGGTCACATGTCACTTTGGCCGCTTTTCTCCTCATTCTGCATCAACCACTTAGTTGTACTGACGGCAAAGAAAGTACAATGCAACCCTTTCCTTTACTCACCAAGGCCCACAAGGCACTGTGCAAAGAGAGGAAGAGGGAGAAAGAGGCAAGGCTTTCATAACTACCTGCAAGAAGAGGAATAGGCTGATAAGAAAACACTGGAGAAACAGATGCAACATCCAACCAAACGTCCATTACTGAGAAGGGAGAAAAGCCAGAACAGCATTTTTTGTGTGTGTGCATTCTTACCTTAAATAAACTTTACCTGTAGCAACCAGGCAAAAGTTTACTATAGTTTCATGTCTACAGATATGGAAATATGATGTGTAGAGAGAAAAGAAGTAGCTCACAACCCAAACAATTCCTTCTGTCTCCTCCTTTCTGATTTCCAGGAGAAAAGGTGAGCTCATGTCTGCAGACAGTCTCCTCACTGGCCACCCTGTGCTCAATAAACACCCTGAACCATCTGTCATGTCAGCTGTCAGCAGCCTGGAGATCTGGAAAGCAGCCATCTGCCCTGTGAACTTGTATTTAAAAACTCACTTGTAATTCCATACTAATTTTATAAGCTCTGTGAGCTTGTATTAAAATACTTACTTGTAATTCCATACTAATCTTTCACAAAGAGTTATTTTTAACTCATTTTGGAGATCAGAGGGGAAAAAAAGTCACGCGCCCTGCACACTCCTCCATATTTGGACTTTGGTTTTGAGAGAATTTTAGGAAATGTTGTCAGAGGCTTCTAAAGATAGACATATCAAGTAAAAATCAAAAAGTCTTCTCTGGAGATGATCAAAAAGAACCCTTGGTGTATAGGTCAGACCTTCTGTCTACAAATCCATCTATATTCCTTATTTGCCACCCACCAGTTCCAAAATCCAATGATTTACCAACCGGCATGCAATGGATTAAGAACTACTTCTTAATTCATGGAATATTTTCTACTCTATGAATGTGATTGACATGTTCCCCCCGCCTCAACCCCAGGCTTGAATCCCTTCAGTGATACCCCACTACCCTTTCTTCCTAGTCCTTCCTTCCTTCATCATCTGACCTGTGATTATTCCTCTAGCCGTATTCTCTGGTGCTAGACACTTGGAGGCGGGGGCACAGGCTTACTGAGTTAGATCAGACATTGAAAATGCAAGGCTCACAACGAAACAACCCAGAAAATTAATAGGCAACCAACGGAATGGGAAAAGATAGTTGCAAATGACATATCAGATAAAGGGTTAATATCCAGAATCTATAAGGAACTCACCAAACTACACGCCCGAAAAACAAACAACCCAGTGAAGAAATGGGCAGAAGACATGAACAGACAGTTCTCCAAAGAGGATATCCAGATGGCCAACAGACACATGAAACGATGCTCAGCATCCCTCCTCATCAGGGAAATACAAATCAAAACCACACTGAGATACCACCTCACGCCAGTCAGAGTGGCTAAAATGAGCAAATCAGAGAACTCTAGATGCTGGCGAGGATGTGGAGAAACGGGCACCCTCCTACACTGTTGGTGGGAATGTAAACTGGTACAGCCCCTCTGGAAAACAGTGTGGAGGTTCCTCAGGAAACTAACAATAGAACTCCCCTATGACCCAGCAATAGCACTGCTAGGAATTTACCCAAGGGATACAGAAATGCTGAGGCATAGGAGCACATGTACCCCAATGTTCATAGCAGCACTCTCCACAATAGCTAAAACATGGAAAGAGCCTAAGTGTCCATCAACAGATGAATGGATCAAGAAGATGTGGTTTATCTATACCATGGAATACTACATGGCAATGAGAAACAATGAAATCTGGCCATGTGTAGCAACATGGATGGACCTTGAGGGTGTTATGCTGAGCGAAATAAGTCAGGCAGAGAAGGACAAATATCATATGTTTGCACGTATAGGAGGATTAGGAGGAACTTGACGGAGGAACAAGGGGGAGAAGAAGGGCGGAAATGGTGGGGGAAAGGGAGAGAGGCAAACCATGAGAGACTCTTGAATGCTGACAAAAACTGAGGACTGATGGATGTGGGGGGGAGGGGGGATGGGCATGGAGGAGGGCACTTTGGGGATGAGCAGTGAGTGTTATGTGGAAACTAATTTGACAATAAATTATTTGTAAAAAAAAATTCTTGGGGAAAAAAAATAAATGAATATTAAAAAATTAAAAAAAAAAAAGAAAATGCAAGGCTCAAATACAACAACAACAACAACAACAGTATCTTTCCCTGCAGATGCCTCATCTTATTTCTGGAAGAGGCAGTGTGGGGTACTACAATGGTAAGAGCAATGAATATTATGTTGGAAAATTTGGATTTGAGCCTGGCTCTTCTGCTTGACTACATAAACTAGCGTAATTTGCTTAATCTCTCTAAACATCAATTTCCCCATCAAGGACCTTACTTGACTTCTCTTAGTGAATCAATGTGAGAATTGGATGAGAAGATATAAACTATCACATACTCCTGGTGTGGGTGTAACTGGGGCCATCATTCTGAAGTACAGTCTTAATGGAATTAAGAATGCACACACCCTCCCACTCCAAGGAAACTCTATCTTGAGTCTATAATGAGGCCCTTATGAGCATGCTCACCACAGGACTACTTGTGGTAGCAGGAAGTTGGAAGTTATGCCAGAGTCTGTCACTAGAGGGATATTTAAGTAAAATGTGTCATATATGCACAATGAAATACTGCACAGAACTCAGAAACAATAAAGTTGGTTTACAGAAGGAAACATGGGTAGATCTCAGAAACAATGTTAAGTGGGAAAAGTAGAAGCAGGATGAAGTGTATAGCACAATGCCATGTATGTACATTTAAAAAACTGCCAAAATGAGTATATTTGTCAAGGATACAGGTATATCTATTAAGAACGTCACATGATTTACTCAAAAACTTCCACTGGTTTGCTTTTTATTCAGATATTGAGCCAAAGTCTGCATTTACAATGGCCTACAAAGTTCTACAGTATTTATCACTGACCTAGCTACTTTTCAGCCTCTGTTTCTTTTCCTTCCCACTCATTTTTCTGTAGCCACTGGCCTCCTAACCATTCTGGCCTCCTAACCCTGCCCCCAAGGAAGACTAGTGAGGCTGTTAAATACTTATTTTCAAGTTCTTGAAGTTTCAGAGAAGTGGACTTTCAATGCTACATCAGTAGATTACATCAATCCCTCTGTATCCAAGCACAGCTCCTTCCTGATCCCAAAGTATATAAATTCTCTTGGCCTCCTTTAGTTTCAAGACAATGAAAACTCTGGAGCCAATCAAACCAGGGGCACCCAAACAAGTATAAAGTTTTTTGGATAGTTGAGCTTCTCCAGAGTTTCTAAACTTCTAACTCAGCACCACTGGAATGAAGTAGGGGACAGTCAGGAATACAAGTGTAGAGGCTTTGAGTTCAGGGTGAAAGCTTTAAAAATAGTGGTGTGGTGCTGTGTATGCCAATACTTCCACAGTGGAAACATATGAAAAGGGAAACAGGACAAAAGCTACCATGACACTGGGTCCAAATCTCAGATCCAAGGATAGAAGAAATTAGTTAAAAAATCCAAATGAAAAATGAGATCTTTACATTTTCTCTTTCTGTTTGTGCCTTCTCTAGAAGTCTGGATCCAATCACGGTCCATCGTTTCTTCATTCAACAAATATACTTATCCCATTTATTGAGCAATACACATAAAACAAAGGAAAACACAAATATCCCTCCACTCAAGATGCATACATCCTGCAGTAGGAACCAAACAATAAACAAATAAGTCATAAGAATATATATTGTGTTGGATTTGCAACCAGTGCTACAGACAAAAGGGAAGCAAGAAAAGGTTAGGATGTGCTCATAGTGGGTGTTATGATTATAAAATGGGGCTCTAAGACAGTTTCACCTTCACACTGTTATACAACCATCATCACCATCTTCTCTAGAACTTGCTCATCTTCCTCAGGTCAAACTCTGTACCCATTATACAGTAATTCCCCATTCTCCCCTCTGAGCAGACCCTGGACACCACCATTCTACTTTTTTTCTCTATAAATTTGACTAGGCTAGGTTCCTCACATAAGTTGAATTATACAATACTGTCCTTTTGTGTCCTGGGTCACAAAAGCTTTCCAACATGTATAATTAAAATGGGACTAGGATATAGGAGAAGGCTGCTTTTCCTCCTCTCCTCAAGTAGCAAAATAATAGACCTAAGTGATGGTGAAAGTCTTAGGTCATGTTTTCATTAATTCAATAAATACTAAGCACCTTCTATTTTTCTTAAAGTCTTGAGAGGGGCATATGGGTGGCTCAGTTGGTTAAGCGTCTGACTGCAGGTCTGGTCATGGTCTTGCAGTTGTGGGTTTGAGCCCTGTGTCTTGTTCTGTGCTGACAGCTCAGAACCTGGAGCCTGTTTCAGATTCTCTGTCTCCCCTTTCTCTGACCCTCCCCTGCTCATGCTCTCTCTCTCTGTTTCTCAATAATAAATAAATGTTAAAAAAATAAAGTCTTGAGAGAGCGAGTACACAATAGCAATCTCATGAGAGCAAGGAGGGGAGAGCAGAGACAATTCTGAGCAGGCTCCATGTGGTAAACACAGAGCCTAAGGCAGGGCTCGAACTCACAAACCATGAGTTCATGACCTGAGTCAAAACCAAGACTTGATGCTTAGCTAACTGAGGCACCCAGGCACCCCAAGCATCTTCTAAAAGCCAGTCGTAGGGGCGCCTGGGTGGCTTAGTCGGTTAAGCGTCTGACTTTCGCTTAGGTCATGATCTCGTGGTTCGTGGGTTTGAGCCCCGCGTCGGGCTCTGTGCTGACTGCCAGCTCAGAGCCTGGAGCCTGTTTCAGAGTCTGTATCTCCCTCTCTCTCTGACCCTCCCCTACTCACACTGTGTGTATGTCTCTCTCTCCTAGAAATAAATAAAAATATTTTAAAAAATAAAAATAAAAGCCAGTCGTAGTGTCATAGTGCTTGATGCTACAAAAAACAATCAGGAGGAAAAACACATGTTCCCTTCCTACATGGCACTCATTGTCTTTCGCAATGTTCTTAAATCATATTCCTGCCCAAAACGTGTAACCTGAATCTAATGATAAAAGTGATCAATCTATAGGAGTGCCTGGGTGGCTCAGTCAATTAAGCATCCCACTTTTGATTTAGGTTCAGGTCATTACCTCGTGGTTTGTGACACTGAGCCCTGCGTCAGGACTCTGTTGCTGATAGTGGGGAGCCTGCTTGGTATTCTCTCTATCTCCCCTACCTCTCTACCCTTCTCCCACTCTCTATGCCCTCCTCCAATTATTCTCTCTCTCTCTTTCTCTCTACCCACCTCTCTCCCTCCCTCACTTTCTAAAATAAATTAAAAATATTTTTAAAAGATCAGTCTACAAAACAACTTTCTACAGAAAGTTGACTTTCTAGAAAACAACTGACCTGTGCTGTTTAAAACTGTCAATGCCAGGAATGACACTCTGAGTAACTGTTGCAGATTAAAAGAGAATAAAGAAATATGACAATGAAATGCAATGTAGAACACTGGACTGCACTTGCATCAGGGAGAAACATTTTAATATAAAAAATGGACAATTAGTAAATGTTGAATATGGATCATATTTCATATACACACATACATTGGACAGAGCAAGCAAATGTGGGAAAATATTAACAATTGCTTAATCATGGGAAAGCTAAAAGAGTGTTAATTGTACTATCCTTACAATTTTCTGTAGGTTGGATATTTTTCAAACTAAAAATATAGGAGAAAAAAGAGTGTTCCACTAATAAATGTTATGGATTCTCCTTTCCTGAATGCCCTTTATAAACAAGCTTGCTATCACTTTTGGTTGGAACAAAACCCCACCAAGAATGATCAAGTCCCAGATCAGGAACTTTAGATTAGAAGGATGCATGGAAGGTAAAATTAATTTATCGTGGATTACAACCAAAATTGTCAACAAGCAAAAATACCTTAAAAGAAACCACAACCTTGGCTCATGTTAGTAAGGTTATAAAAATTCCATAATCTTATTATTGTTTTGTGGGAACGCTAATAAACCAGCGTCATATACTTCAACTCTAGAGACATTTGTGCAGAGGCTGAAGGCAGAGAAAAATTGTATCTGTCTAAAGAATGAATGGGCCAATCAGGCAATTAGAGAGGAAATTAAAAAATATATGGAAACAAATGAAAATGAAAACACAACAATTCAAAATCTATGGGATGCGGCCAAGGCAGTCCTAAGAGGAAAGTACATTGCTCTCCAGGCCTATTTCAAGAGATTAGAAAAAGCACAAGTCCAAAATCTAACAGCTCACCTAAAGGAGCTAGAGGCAGAGCAACAAGAACGCCCTAAACCCAGTAGAAGAAGAGAAATAGTAAAAATTAGAGCAGAAATAAACAACATAGAGACCAAAGAAACAATTGAACAGATCAATGAAACCAAGAGTTGGTTTTTTGAAAAAGTAAACAAAATTGACAAACCTCTAGCCAGGCTTATCAAAAAGAAAAGAGAGAGCACCCAAATAGACAAAATTATGAATGAAAATGGACTTATTACAACCAACCCCTCAGAAATACAAGCAATTATCAGGGAATACTATGAAAAATTATATGCCAACAAATTGGACAACTTAGAAGAAATGGACAAATTCCTAAACACACACTCACTACCAAAATTCACACGGGAAGAAATAGAAAACCTGAACAGACCCATAACGAGTGAAGAAATCGAATCAGTGATCAAAAATCTCCCAACAAATAAGAGCCCTGGACCTGATGGTTTCCCTGGGGAATTCTACCAGACATTTAAAACAGAATTAATCCCAATTCTTCTCAAGCTATTCCAAAAAATAGAAGTCGAAGGAAAACTCCCGGACTCATTTTATGAAGCCAGCATCACTCTGATTCCCAAGCCAGACAGAGATCCAACAAAAAAAGAGAACTATAGGCCAATATCCTTGATGAATACGGATGCAAAAATTCTCAACAAGATCCTTGCAAATCGAATCCAGCAGCATATCAAAAGAATCATCCACCAAGATCAAGTGGGATTCATTCCTGGGTTACAGGGCTGGTTCAACATTCGCAAATCAATCAATGTGATCCATCATATCAATAAAAGAAAAGATAAAAACCATATGATCCTGTCAATAGATGCAGAAAAAGCATTTGACAAAATACAGCATCCCTTCTTAATAAAGACTCTCGAGAAAGTTGGGATAGAAGGAACCTACTTAAACATCATCAAAGCCATCTATGAGAAGCCTTCAGCTAACATCATCCTCAACGGGGAAAAACTGAGAGCTTTCCCCCTGAGATCAGGAACACGACAGGGATGTCCACTCTCACCACTGTTGTTTAACATAGTGCTGGAAGTCCTAGCATCAGCCATCAGACAACAAAAGGAAATCAAAGGCATCAGAATTGGCAAAGAGGAAGTCAAACTTTCACTCTTCGCAGATGACATGATACTCTACATAGAAAACCCGACAGACTCCACCAGAAGCCTACTAGAACTGATCCAAGAATTCAGCCAAGTTGCAGGGTACAAAATCAACGTACAGAAATCGGTTGCATTTTTATACACCAATAATGAAGCAACAGAAAGAGAAATCAAGAAACTGATCCCATTCACAATTGCACAAAAAACCATAAAATACCTCGGAATAAACCTAACCAAGGATACAAGAGATCTGTATGATGAAAACTATAGAAAACTTATGAAGGAAATTGAAGAAGACACAAAGAAATGGAAAAACATTCCATGCTCATGGATAGGAAGAATAAATATAGTTAAGATGTCATTACTACCTAAAGCACTCTACACATTCAATGCAATTCCAATCAAAATTGCACCAGCATACTTCTCAAAACTAGAACAAACTATCCAAAAATTTGTATGGAACCACAAAAGACCCCGAATAGCCAAAGTAATACTGAAAAATAAAACCAAAACGGGAGGTATCACCATCCCAGACTTCAGCCTCTACTACAAAGCTGTCATCCTCAAGACAGTATGGTATTGGCACAAAAACAGACACATAGACCAATGGAACAGAATTGAGAACTCAGAAGTGGACCCAAAAGTATACAGCCAACTGATCTTTGACAAAGCAGGAAAGAATATCCAATGGAAAAAAGACAGCCTTTTTAACAGATGGTGTTGGGAGAACTGGACAGCAACATGCAGAAGAATGAAACTAGATCATTTTCTCACACCATGCACAAAAATCAACTCAAAATGGATAAAGGACCTGAACGTGAGACAGGAAACTATCAACACCCTAGAGGAGAAAGCAGGAAACAACCTCCTTGACCTCCACCGCAGCAACTTCTTACTTGACACATCCCCAAAAGCAAGGGAATCAAGAGCAAAAATAAACTGTTGGGACCTCATCAAGATTAAAAGCTTCTGCACAGCCAAGGAAACAACCCAGAAAATTAATAGGCAACCAACGGAATGGGAAAAGATAGTTGCAAATGACATATCAGATAAAGGGTTAATATCCAGAATCTATAAGGAACTCACCAAACTACACGCCCGAAAAACAAACAACCCAGTGAAGAAATGGGCAGAAGACATGAACAGACACTTCTCCAAAGAGGACATCCAGATGGCCAACAGACACATGAAACGATGCTCAGCATCCCTCCTCATCAGGGAAATACAAATCAAAACCACACTGAGATACCACCTCACGCCAGTCAGAGTGGCTAAAATGAGCAAATCAGAGAACTCTAGATGCTGGCGAGGATGTGGAGAAACGGGCACCCTCCTACACTGTTGGTGGGAATGTAAACTGGTACAGCCCCTCTGGAAAACAGTGTGGAGGTTCCTCAGGAAACTAACAATAGAACTCCCTTATGACCCAGCAATAGCACTGCTAGGAATTTACCCAAGGGATACAGAAATGCTGAGGCATAGGAGCACATGTACCCCAATGTTCATAGCAGCACTCTCCACAATAGCTAAAACATGGAAAGAGCCTAAGTGTCCATCAACAGATGAATGGATCAAGAAGATGTGGTTTATCTATACCATGGAATACTACATGGCAATGAGAAACAATGAAATCTGGCCATGTGTAGCAACATGGATGGACCTTGAGGGTGTTATGCTGAGCGAAATAAGTCAGGCAGAGAAGGACAAATATCATATGTTTGCACGTATAGGAGGATTAGGAGGAACTTGACGGAGGACCAAGGGGGAGAAGAAGGGCGGAAATGGTGGGGGAAAGGGAGAGAGGCAAACCATGAGAGACTCTTGAATGCTGACAAAAACTGAGGACTGATGGATGTGGGGGGGAGGGGGGGATGGGCAGGGAGGAGGGCACTTTGGGGATGAGCACTGGGTGTTATGTAGAAACTAATTTGACAATAAACTATTTGTAGAAAAAAAAAAAAGAAAAATTGTGTCTGGCAAATCGGGGTACATAAGGTATATGCAAGAAGTAGGGATACATAGAGTGATGAAAGAGAATGAGATTTGTTGAGGTGCAAGTAATGTACATTTATTTCATTTAACCCCCATAAAAGTAGAATAAAATAAGTATTATTATTATACTTTACTGACTGAGAGGTTAGACAGCTGTCCCAAGCTCATTTAACCAGTACAAAGAGAAAAGCGGAGATTTAAAATTGGGTTTTTGTTATTTCAAAAACCATGTTCTTTCTACTGCAGCACCCTACCTCTACAAAGAGTGAAGACTGTATGGCATGGCTATTCAAGCCATATTTGAGGCAGTTCATTTATTCATGCCAAGGTCACCTTCTGCTAATGCCTTCCCTTTCCTCCCAAATATATGCTGATGGGCCAGAACTGGAAGTACTGGGATCATTAAGTCTGAAAGTGTCGTCTAGCCATATCTTGCTAAAATCCAAACCTAACATAGGGCCAAAATGACTCCAGACTATCTTTTAGCTGCCAAGAAAGATTCCAAAGCATCACCACAGCTATTTCAATAGTTCCCAGGTATGATTTTACAGCTAATTATGATTCCTGCTCACAACATTTGCCCATTTCCTTTTGCTTGGTTTTTAATAGAAATATAGGATAATAGACCTCTAGATGCCAAATATAAGTCCCTTCTAAGACTCCTTCCATCATTCTATTCCAAATATTTTCTAGTCTCTGCCTCATTCTTTTTTAAATTTTATTAATTTATTTTGAGAGAAGGAGAGAGCGAGAGAACCCCAAGCAGGCTATTCAGCGTTGGTACAGAGTCCAACACAGGACTTGAACTCACAAATCATGAGATCATGATCTGAGCCAAAATAAGACCCAGACACTTAACGCACTGAACCACTCAGGCACCCAAGTCACTACCTCATTCTTAAGAAAAAGTATTATCGGGGCACTGGGTGGCTCAGTCTGTTAAGCGTCCGACTTCAGCTCAGGTCATGATCTCACGGTTCATGGGTTCGAGCCCGTGTCAGGCTCTGTGCTGACAGCTCAGAGTCTGGAGCCTATTTCAGGTTCTGTGTCTCCCTCTCTCTCTGACCCTCCCCTGCTCATTCTGTCTCTCTCTCAGAAATAAATAAAAGCATTTAAAAAAATAAAAAGAGAAAAAGTATTCTCTTCAGCGCAAATACCGTGTGCTAAAGAAGAAAACGAAACCTTGATTCTCATTGTGTAAAGGAAGATGGGGATGTGGAGCAGACGTTTTCTAAAATGGTAGCCTAAAGGCAGGAGGATGGTTGCAGTTTCCCTGACAACATACAAACCTCCAGTTTGGGTTTTCCAAACCTCAGTCTCCTCCCAGGCTTCCAGAGGCTGCCGGTACACACCACCACAGAACATCTGCCACAAATGACAGCCCCGACTGGAACGAATGAGGGTAGGAAGGCAGATGGTGCCCCTTAATCAGGATGGTTTAACAAAACATCTATTTAAGCTTCCTAATTCACCTGGCCATTTACTCCTCAGACCTGGCTGCCAATCACGGGCAGATTGAGAATGTTTGTCAGAGAATGGCAAAACCCAGAAGAACCAGCACCATTAAAGTATAAGGTCACCAGTCACTCCAAACTGTGATTAATGCTTTCCAACGCTAAAATGGCAGAGTGATGCTGATAAAAAGGATTTCAGCTACATCAGAGTGATCATTCTGACTTGATTGTGGTTGAAAACCAGAGACTGACCTAGTATTATATGATATATATGGGCATCAGTGTTTCTCATTGTGACCCATGTCTGTGAGCAGCTCAGAGCTCACAGCACCTAGAGTATTATTCGTATTTATTAATAATCCATGGAAATAAGAACAAAGACCACTAGATGTCAGGCATCACCAAAGAACTCTGTCTATTTTTGGAACTCTTCATTATTATTTTAAACTTAGAAATGAATATAGACTTGAAATAAGGAATAGTGGACATTCTGATTATGCTATTCGTATAGGATGATCAACACAGAAGATAAAGGATTGCTTTTCTATTGTAGTTTCAGAAGGAAGAGAACCCCAAATATGTCCAGAAACAAGAGAATTGACAAAGCCTCTAAGGATCCTGACTTTATTCAGGGAAATTCCATAAAGTTTGGAAGTAAGAAATTCCAGTTGAACTCATGGTTTCAGATATTTGGGGATCACAAACTTAGACCTCAATTCAATTCAGTTGACATGAAGTCAAAAGGTGCACTTAGCACATTTTCCACACTAGACCTCTATCTAGTAGGTTTCTATGGTTTGAAAATACTGCACATTCAGGCCACCCTCCAGCCATAGTCCCTGGTACACCCTACTTGTCTATATTGATAACCTGAATAATGATATTCTCTCAGCTCTCACTCAGATTCATCCAGCAGTCATCATAAAATATTAACCTTGAAGCAGAATAAAGCCCTAAATCATATTCTTCCTGACCACTGCATTGTACCAGATAACTGAAGCATAAGTTGTGTCTACCCTCTTTCTGGTATATGACACTTTCCTCATGTCTTAAAAAGACACACACACACACACACACACACACACACACACACTCCAGATCTATATTTTTCTTATTATCTATTAAGTCCAAACTTCTAAGATCGTACTACTAAGTCTTTCTTTTCACTGTTCTTCTATGACTTACTCCTATTAAACTTTTCTGTGGCTCCTGCTTCAACTGGACAAATCTTTCCCCATGCATGCACATCTTGCTAGCATTAACATCAGTATTCACACAGGTTATCCTTCTGTGTCCAGAACACACTTTTTCCAAACCCTGTTAAACATGACCTTCCTTCCAGAAGCTTCTCTGGGCAAACATACAGATAGATATATGATCTCTCCAGTGTGCTCTCCTTGCCTCCTGCTGTCCTCTAACTAATGTCCAGTGGCATAACTCACTGGTCTAGAAGTTTGCCCTTAGAGAACACTCAGTTAAGGATATGGTAGGAGTCATAGGTGGTTAGGTGGAGTCCAGAAGCAGAGCTTTTGCCTGATGATGCTTTCACCTTGTCTTTCCTTCCCCAGGTGATGTCTGAGGTACAAAGAGTTACTTGGCCACAGCAAAGGAAATACCCCAGACTCTACAGCCCAGTTTGGTGATGTCAGAGATCTGACACAAGAACTGATTTCCAAGTCAAATATTAATAGGTGCAACTTGAGCTTGAATGCACAGCGGCCTCCAAATGGTCTGCTCATTAGATGACGAGGAAATTCAGCCACCTCTTCGAATGCACCCACCTACCCTAACACTCCCAGCACTACATTTCTCAAATGACATCCCAAACAGCAAGAGTCTGAATTTCAAGTCACTATAAATCCATCCTGATGCAGACTAAGACAATCCATACCAATTGTATGTAGACCAAATTCATCCATGCAAATGTAGACTGAAATGTGTTTATATAGAGACCAAATAATATTTGCTTCATTCCCACAATACCCATGGGTCCCTGGTACATGCAGACACAATATTAGTATCATTGAACCATTACTTTGGTACACAATCAGATAGACAAATTTCTCTACAGGCTGTACAGACTCCACATTCTCTAGTATCTTTCTGGGGTGGTTGTGAACAAGGCACCCTTTATTAGTCCCTCTGGGATAACTGCATTAAATGCAACATTAATCATTCATGATCTTCATTCACTTATAGACTAGTTTCAGGCAGAATCCAGTTTTGGAAAAGGTTTTTTAAGCTTATTTATTTACTTTGAGAAAGACAGCACGAGCAGATGAGAAACAGAGAGAGACAGAAGGAGAGAGAGAATACTGAGCAAGTTCCACACTGCCAGTGCAGTGCCCAATGCAGGGCTTGAACTCACAAAACCATGAGATCATGACCTGAGCGGAAACCAAGAGTTGATGCTTAACTGAGTGAGTCATGCATGTGTTCCTCAGTTTTGGAAATTCTTAACATTTCTCTCTCCCACCAAAACAAGATGATCACCTAGACAAGTTAGAAAATACTGAGCCTCTGCTTTTAAAGTTCTTCAGAAGATAGATGAGATACCAGAGGGAATCAGAATGAGATTTTCCAAACAAGAATCATAAGATCAGGGGAAAGCCAGGAAGGGTGTGCAATAAGGGAGTAGAAAATGATGTGATATATTGATGTCAACAGTGAAAATCAATTTCTTCTCTACTTCTCCTTGTGATTCTCTATTCCCTTTTCCTCAACCCTGAATCCTGTTAACACAGAACACCTAAAAAAGTCCCCAGGAGGAAGCATTAGAAGGAACCCCATATTCTTGTCCACCTTATATTCCAAACTACAACTGTAACATAGGATGGCCATTGTTTATAATGAGTCCTGATAAACACTCATTTTTATCAAGAAGCTTTGCTAAATAGCTAAATATTGCCCCCAAATCATTGCTTTCCTTGTAAGAAGAGAATCTAGAAATCTATCCAGTGTCCAATCCATCACTACACTCTGTCTCCATTTTCAGACTAGGAGTTGGAGGTGGTCAGAGCCCATGTTTCCTTCTTCCGTGTACCTCGTCTACAGGGCACACAAGGTGGCTTGGTAAAGGCCAACTATCTCTCTGGTTATCTTCCTTCATATCTTTAAATGTGTCCTTCTCTCCCCCCATGTATTAACTCAGCTGTGTTTCTCTCTTTCTCTTCTCTCACCAGAGTGTGTTTGGTTCTTCTTATAACCCTAGGTATCTGCTCTACACAACCACCATCTCCATTGGAAAGTTGTTTTGTTTTGTTTGTTTTGTTTTGTTTTGTTTTGTTTTGTTCTGTTGCAGGGAAGACACCAGAACATCGGGGTCATATGTAAGTTGTATCATGTCTCAAAGTCCTGAGTTCTTATCCAAATGTAAAACATAATGACTTCTCTGCCAAGATCCGTCTGCTTTATCCCAGGTCTGGCAACATAATATACAACAGAGTGACAGCCATCAGCCTTTAAAAAACAGTCTTTATCCCTCTTCCCTAGTTCTTTCTAAACTCCAATCTGCTTTGTGATTTCTGTGATGGAAAATTAAAAAAAAAAAAAGGAAGACAATAAACCAAAAACTATAATCCAAAACTCATACTTATTAATTTGGAATATACTTGGTGAAGGATATTGGCTTTCTACCTGATTTTGCTTAAACTAAGGCTAAAATGAATCTGCCTTCTGGAAGTACTTACCACATACCGATTGATAATGAGAAAATTTGCCCAAGAAGTATTAAAAAGTTAAGAGAAAGACAACCTAGAAATCAACATTTGCCACGTTTAACCCATAGAACAGGCTTCATGCATAGATAAATGTTGTCTGGGATTCTGGTGTTGGAGAACTGCCCACAGTGTACATGGCACTGTGGAGTGGGGGAGGGTGGAAAACAGTTTAGGACTCCAAGGGCCTTAAGGAGTTCCAAGTATGTTTTGTGATAAGAACAAACTGCCTCTTGGAGACCCTGTAAGCCAGACCTATTTTCAACTTCTTCAGTTCTTAACAATCAATCAATATGCCTATCATGAATACAAAATTCATAGATTCCAAAAGAAAAAACAGAGTCTTCAATTTTCAAGGTTTATTTAGCACTGACCCATTTACAATATGCTTGGGAACTCAGAAGAGCTTTCATACAGTTTTAAAGATCACTAGGCGGCCACACCCCAGAGGAATTTGGTAATCTAGCCTCCTACAGCCTGACCTGGCCTGTAATCAATCCCTACCACCTTTTTGAATTAGATAAGAGAGGCAGGGGGATACACTCAGCAACTACAAAATAGATATTTAGCTCCTTAAGCGTGGAGGAAGAAGTACTCCCTATTAGTAGACCACCTTATCAAACTGGAACTGCTATTCTACAAAGTCCACACCAACATCTTCCCTAAGAATATATGATACAGGACTTTCAGAATCTCCAGTGAGAAAGTGTGGCAAAACATGAAGGAGGCAGCAGAGCCAAGTGGAAGAATCTTCATTCCTGTAAAGAACATGTCTAAGCATGCTGTGTGCTTGGCCCTGTGGGAAAGACAAAGTTGATAAAGCAAACCCTGCACCAGGTCAGGAAGAAAAAGCCAGGAAGGCGGGTAGGGAAAAGGGGTGGGAAGGACTCTGGAGAAGCGCCCAGGAATAAACTCCCCTAATTCTATTTTCCTCAACAGAACTGAGAACATTTTTGGTCTGGAGGAGAACAGGACATAGGCTTCCAAATCACTCTGACTCCAACAAACCTGTCCACCTTTCCCAAACTTGCAAGGCATCTGATCTGTACCCCTTAATCCACAGAGCAGCTATGAAATACCATCTGCCCAAACCCACAGGGCATTGACAGCCAGCAATACTCCAAGGTCAGCTTTCTTCCTCTCTGGCGCTGTCTCAGTTTTCTTGCCAATTGTATAAGCACAAAATAAATCACTTACCCATGGAATTTTCTTACCTCAGAGGAGAAAGACCTGAGGAGACAGTGCAAGCCAAACCCAGGGAAAGGTAAGGACTTGGCCAAGTACAGTCAGGTTTGGGAGTGGAGCGTTACTGTGCCCAAGGGGAGTTGAGGCCCTGGAGGCACCAGGCACTGGGGAGGTGGAGCCTTTGTGTAGGCGGGGTCCTAAAGAGGCTGAGCTCTTGGAGAGGCAAGGATTTGGACAGGCCAGAGCCTGGGAAGGGTGGGAAAGAGTAAAGGAGATTCCTTAGTTGGAATCTCAGAGGAAAGCTGGAGGTAGAAAATGAAAAACTAGTAGGGCCCTGCATCGGTGAGGAGGTGGACTGAGGGCTTAAATGGGACTTTGTTGGAGACTGTGGCAGCAAGATGTGAATTTAGAAATAAACAACCTTCCCAGGTCCTACCTATGGAGGAAGTCCTGGTTGGCAGGAGAGTGTGGAGAGGCAATTGGAGCCAAACCTGTGGTAACTGGGCAGCTAGTCCCAGATCCAGCTAAAGAGTCCACTCAGCAGTCCTCGAAACAGGATAGAAGCACCTCTCCCCCACCAGCCGCCTCTCACAGAATCTCCTGCTAGGTTCCTCAAACACTCCCATCCATACCATCCATATCCACCCACTCACACTAGTTTCCCATCATCCCAGAAATAAAAGTTAAAGGGAACTGGCGCGAGCTTCACCATAAAGGATTTCCTGATAAAGTCATTCAGTGTTTATAGCACATTCTAACTGAATATGCATTGAGCATTGTGCTAGAGGAAGTAAGGAAAAAGATATAGTCCCAGGGTACAGAGCTTCCTGCCCTAGACATCCAAAACATAGGGTTCTAAGACCCTGAACAATGACCAAACAAAGCTTCCTCCTTCTTCCAGACCATTAATCTTCAAACAGAGGCAAGACTCTCAGAGAAAAAGAAGGTACTTAGAGATGGAGGGCTGGGTGCACAAGTGATAGACCCAAGAAGCCTTGTGCCAGGGAAAATGGGCACCACTGCCTCTACTTGATAGTGCTGAGAGTCCTCTAAACCCTGAATTAGGCTCCTTGAAGACTGGGGTGAAGTTTCAGGGCGGGGAGAGAGCAGTGGCAGGTCCCTAAAGGGATAGTGTAATTTACTACCTATATTAAGACAGCACATTGATATTGGAACAGAAAGAATTGTTCCATTTGTAGGGAAATACCTCCAACTGAGGAAAACCTACAAATCACATCGACCCTGCCCTAACACATCTCCATGTGCATGGGACAAGGGCACTAACTGAGAACCTCCTTTTGTTCCAGGTGCTATGCTGGGTAGTGGATGAGAGGCCCAGCCAAGACTATGCAGCCAAAATTTCTAGAGGCAAAGAGACAGACAGGAATTGGAAGGATGGCTTTCACTAAAGAACAGCAGGGGAAGGGTATCTGGGTGTTTGATTTGTGTCTATTCCAACAGTCCTAGGCTGTCTTCCTCTGCTTCAAGCTGAGATTTTTCCCAGTTCTGCTTGAGGGAAAGAAGAGCAGGTGCAGTGGAAGTCTCCCTTTCCTTGCATCTAGTCCCAAGAGCAATCTTTCCCTTTCTCCGTGTGCTATTCACTACCTCCTAGGTAGAGAGTAGGTGACAGGAGAAATGGCAGGGCCCCCAGACAATCAGCAGATAATGAAAAACCTGGCCCAGGCTCCCTCCTTCCCATCCCCCCACAGGCAGGCAGGGGTGCTCAGCCTGGATCTGTATCCACGCACAACACCTGGTCGCCAAGCCCCTTCAGGTGGACTTGCTGCCATTTCTTGATGCTGCCCAGGAGTCTGCCACCACCACTCTTACCTCCATTGTGGTGCCCTAGCCTGGTCACTGCCTGCAGTGGACACAATAGCTCTGAAGCCCTCACTGTGTCCACACCCACAACACCAGGCTGCTTTCTCTGCAGCCTGGGCCTTGTAGACCCATCCTCAATGGTTGCCAAGTCCAGGATCGCATCTGTGTGGGAGAAGACGACAAAGAGAAAGGGACCCTACATGTGCACCCTTTCGGCAAAGGAGTTCCAGGTGGCTACAACTTCCAGAGGCAGGAGGCCATCCACAGTGGGAGCCCAGGCCTGCAGTGTCCCCTCAGGTGCTATGGAGATGCCCACTGTGGTGCCCTTAGCTCCTGAGTGTTGACAGCTGAGCGAAGTTGGCAGGGAAGGGGGAGACGTGGTGAGGGCCTTCAGAGAGGCCATTGGTGGACAGTGGCAGGTGACTAGGACTGCCTTGAGAAAGTGCATCCAAGGGGTGCCTGAGTGGCTCAGTCAGGTAAGCATCCGACTTCGGCTCAGGTCATGATCTCGCAGTTTGTGGGTTTGAGCCCCGCGTCGGGCTCTGTGCTGACAGCTCAGAGCTTGGAGCCTGTTTCAGATTCTGTGTCTTCCTCTCTCTCTGACCCTTCCCTGCTCTTGCTGTGTCTCTCTCAGAAATTTAAAAAAAAAAAAAGAAAGGAAGAAAGTGCATCCAAGAGAAGCACACCTGTGACACGACATGCTTGGTAAAGCTTTCCCTGCACTCTCCAATGCACCGCACTCTTTCCCTTCCTCTGTCCCCTCTCCACAAAGACAGCTACCTACTCTCCATGGCTTCTCTCTCCTCCAGTTTACCTCTCCACACTGCGTACCTGCCAAGTCTGTGGCTCAAGTTTGCAGATTGTTGTGTTAATCGCCTGATCAATTTGATTAGTGTGCAAAAACCGTTTGGTGCTGATCTAGCTGCATTTCAGGGATGTGACAAGCTCAGGGCCTCCATGCTGCTCCACCATTTTAACTTAGCCTCACTAGGTTTTAATGATTTGTTTCTCCTGCTCCTCTCTCCTCCCTATCAGACCTGACCCCACACACCTGTCCCCTCAGTTGTGTTGAAGCCCTCTGGAGAGTAAGCAGGGGCGAGAGGACAGGAGCTGCTTCTACCCTCACCCTGTACTCACCCCTGCACTGCCCTTCCAGGAATGTGTGAGCCTCTCCTTGATGGTCTTTCCTCTCCCTCCTCAACACCCACTACTGTCTGCTGTCTCTCCCTGGGCAGTTGGTGCTTTTCTTATTAGGGGGGAGAAGTAGAAGCTGGGGGATCAAAGATTCTGTCCCAGAGAACAGAAAACATGATACTGGAGAAGGGGAAGGAAGCAAGGAAGGCAAAGTTAGTACCTTCACATGGTGGAGTTGTTTGGGGTCAGGCCCTAAACATTTTCCTACTTGAAAATCTGTTACTGTAAAACCAGCCAAGAGAAGCAAAAGAAGGAGCAACTAGGGTGAGAGGCAGGGCAAGAGATGGAATTTCAGTGTGCAAGCTAAACTGGGGGGATCCAGGGACTGCAGGTGCTTCCTGGAAGTGAGGGGATACAGCTACCTTATCCCCATCCGTCTTTCAGCCCAGTTGCAGCTCTATGGCCTGTTCTTCTCATCTCCCTCCCACCGGGGACAGAAGCTGTGACCCCACTATGTCACTGTATTTCTGTATCCCCTGCCTGTTCCCACCCTTCATGCCTTCCTTTTGCTTTGATCCATTACAATAAATTTTAAATTAAAATAATAAGAAAGGGAAAGAACTGTCCCAACACTGAGTGGGAGGAGGGGGAGGAATGCAGAGAATGCTCTCCTGGAGGAGGGGACAGAAAAGGGGACCTGACAGTTGGATCCCGTCCAGTAGACTTCTCATGAAGTATCTGAACCTGGAGGTGTGGGAAGAGGGGAGAGGAGAGTAGGCAGGGGTGTGAGCCAGAGACAGGGGAAGAGTCTGAAAGACACAGAGATAAGAGAAGCAAGGAAGAGAGATGGAAGGAAGGACAAGAAAGCTAACAAGGATCTGAGTCTGGGGCAGGGAAGCCGGGAGGAAGACAGTCAGAAGGAAGAGCTAGGGGCAGACTGAGTCCTGGAAAATCTCAGACCAAAAACTGTTTGGAGTCAGAGAGACAGACAGATAGACAGATCTGCCTGACAGGGATGAAGGTGAAGGAGGCAAAATAGGAAGGAAGAAGACGGGGTGGGGGGGACGGTGTACAAAGAGAGAGAAGGAGGCAGGTGTGGAACAGAAGGAAGGAGCCAGGTCAGGGAGGGAGACATATATTTGCCGTCTGATTCTCTTCTATCTCACCTGGCTCCATGCTGAGCCTGGTCCCCTCTCAGGTGCTGCTGGTTGTGGATGTGCCCAGAAAGCTGATAGGGTGAAGTTGCTGCCATCACTGCCCCAGCCTCCCTCTCAATGCCAAACAGGGATCCCAGAGACCGCTATACGGATATGAAGACTACTTGCCCTACCATCTCCCCCAAAATGCTACAATCAAAAGACTCCGGAAGCTCAGTGCTAAATGTCACAAAGAGTGAATGAGGGAGTGGGAGCCAAGGAGAAAGAGAAACAGAGGCAAGCAGGCAAGAGAGGCTGACAAGCTCTGGAGAAAGTTCTGGGGAAAGACTGGTTAGGGGTCACATGGCGAAGAAGGAGGAGAGGGTAAGGACCAAGAGTGTGTCTACATTGAGAGCTAAACAAGCACCATGCAAGCTATAAGCAAAATAATACACTAGTGACTGTCCATTAATTTGGGGTCAACAATGTAGCCATCTTCTGAGCAGTCACCATCAATGTCTTCAAGCAGCTTTTCACTAAAGGGCCCCCCAAATACATGTATGAAACCCACAAAAGGAGAAACTGAGGCAGAGATAGAGGCTTGAAGCCAGTGTACATCCTTGAATCTAGGTTTCAAGGAAACAGTGATGAAGTGACCAGCCAAATTTGTAAATTCCTAAGACTTTCATGGCAAGATGGATCCTGCCATTTCCCCCAGGCATTCCTGAGGTTCTCCAAAGATTATCTCCCCAGCTCCTCTCAGGGCCAGTGGAGACCCTAACAACATTAACTCAAGCAATCTAAAGGGGAATTACTCTCTCTCCCCCCTTTCCTGCCAGCCACAGTTGAAGGTCCCAGAGGCCAGAAGTATGGTTATAGCTAGAGCCCTAGGGGTCTCTTCAGCAGCAGAAGGGAGGGGAGACAGGGAACCTTCTAGAAAAGTCCTACAGGGAAGACTAGGGAGAAAGAACCAGCAGCTACATCCCACCCCGTGGATATATAGAAGTCTAATAAATTTCATAATGTCCAGGGCTCCATGAATTTAAAGCCAGGAGCTGGTAATTACATTTCTCCTCCAAGTTCTATCCCTTACCTTCCCCCTCCCCCACAGACACACATCTTTTATGAAATACACTGAACCATATCCTGGACATTAGAAACTGCCTCTCTACTAAAATGAGCAAATCAGAGAACTCTAGATGCTGGCGAGGATGTGGAGAAACGGGAACCCTCCTACACTGTTGGTGGGAATGTAAACTGGTACAGCCCCTCTGGAAAACAGTGTGGAGGTTCCTCAGGAAACTAACACTAGAACTCCCCTATGACCCAGCAATAGCACTGCTAGGAATTTACCCAAGGGATACAGGAGTGCTGATGCATAGGAGCACATGAACCCCAATGTTCATAGCAGCACTCTCAGCAATAGCTAAAACATGGAAAGAGCCTAGGTGTCCATCAACGGACGAGTGGATCAAGAAGATGTGGTTTATCTATACCATGGAATACTACATGGCAATGAGAAACAATGAAATCTGGCCATGTGTAGCACCATGGATGGACCTTGAGGGTGTTATGCTGAGTGAAATAGGTCAGGCAGAGAAGGACAAATATCATATGTTTGCACGTATAGGAGGATTAGGAGGAACTTGACGGAGGACCATGGGGGAGAAGAAGGGGGGAAATGGTGGGGGAAAGGGAGAGAGGCAAACCATGAGAGACTCTTGACTGCTGACAAAAACTGAGGACTGATGGATGTGGGGGGGAGGGGGGATGGGCATGGAGGAGGACACTTGTGGGGATGAGCACTGAGTGTTATGTGGAAACTAATTTGACAATAAACTATTTGTAAAAAAAAAAAAAAAAAAGAAAGAAAGAAACTGCCTCTCTAGAAAGATGGGCTTAATTTCAGCAAAATAAATTTAGGATACACTTCAGAAAGAATATCCTTAGAGCTAGGGTTAGTAAATGCTATAATCAGACACACACACACATACAGAGAGAGAGAGAGAGAGAGCATCCAAATGGAAAAGGAAAGACCTTACTTGACTGCCTGTAGGATGGGCCTCCATATGATGTGTCTCACATCAGGAACAAAATATTGTTTCTCTAAATGTTAGGAAGATAGTGTCTAACCCTTAGTTCCAGGAAGGACACAATTGTTTCCCTCCCCCAGTCATAGGAAATATTCTAAAGAAGGATTACACAGCCTGTATGTAAGAGCCCACATGCAGAAGCCGAATATGCTGTCCGATTGCCTGAGGCCTCCTGAGGGATCTCCTGTTGGATCTCAACCTCTCAGCACCTCTCAGGTCCATTTTTGGACTCACCCTGTGAGCCCACCCAGGGGGAGGGAAAGCACCCCAAGGGAGGAGAAGACAGGGTCCTGTTCTCTTGGATGTGAGAAGAGAGATACACAAGACAAGAAACCCTGCAGGGGGGAAAAGCCTATAGGTTTTTGTAGCCTATAGAGTTTAGTGAGATCCATTGAGGACTGAGGGACCTCTGGAAAGGAGGGTGGAAACAGGGATGGAAAATACAAGGCAAGATGAGAGGGAAGGAAATGCCAGATTTAGAGGGTGGGTGTGCGAAGAACTTGGAAGACAGGAGACTGATCTGCTCAGCAGGAACGGAGAGAATCAGCTGAGAAGATATCAAAGATGAGGATGAGGATGGTTTAAAATGACTAATGCATTCAGATATATACATCTTTACAACTATACACAGTTCTTTGCCATAAATCTCATGTTATCCTCAATACCAGGTTACAGAAGCAGGTTTTAGTGTGGCTATTTTACAGATAATGAAACTAAGGCACAGAGAGGTTAAGTAACTTGCCTCAAGTCACAGAGCTGGGAAGGGCTTAGCAAAGAATCAAATGGCTGCGCTGTGGTGCCCCCTCCTGGTGGTTCTGCCCTGAGAAGCCGCCAGGCTTGAGGCCTGTTGTGTGGGGGAGAAGTTACTCCCCAGAGGACAAAAGACCTGCCTCCTGGGGCCCTTTTCAGCATGTTCTGCCCAGGAGAGCTTGGCCAAGTTGAGGCCTCATCTGGGAAGTGGGGAAGTCATACCTTACCCTCTGAAGATGAAAGGCTAAATGAGATCATTTATTGAATATCTTTGAGCTTTAAAACATAGAATTCAGTCCATGGGAAGGGTAGATGAGGGGATGGCCGGAATAAAGGCCTCGAAGCCTCAGTCTCCCCATTACCCCACCCAATCTGTGTCTCCCTTTCCCTCTTTCTGTCTCCTGACCCCAGGAGCCTCTTCTCCACCTGTCTAGGCCCCGGCCTCTGTCTCCCCCCAGCCATGGCTCACTAGCCTATGCAGTCCAGCTCAGTCAGCCTCACAGCATATGAGTACACATCAGGGCCAGGGATATCAGCCTAGTTTCTTAGCATCTTGCCCACCCAGCCAGGGCCACTGTCAAGATACAACCATGGTACATTTTACATTGCTGCCCCCCATAGAGCAGACCCCGTCTCCTCCATCCCTCTGACTCCCTAACACAGATTCCCTAACACACTCACCCCACCCACCCACCCACACAAGTACACCTGCACATTCCCTCCTCATCTGTCTCTAAGGTTCACATTCTCTACCAAAAGATCGTGCGCTTACTGAGAGAGCTCTCGCTTATCTGATCCTCTCCTCTCCATTTCCCTGCTCCTTGATAAATAAATGAGTATCACTCTCCACGTCTCCTAGTAAACCTTTTATACTTCTATGTCTTTCTTCATATTCCATCTTGGTCACTGATAGTCATCCATCACCTAAGTTGTGGGGCCTTGTCTAGTGTCCTTGACCAACTCAACTCACAAACATTTGCTGAGGGAGCACCCAAAGCTCTATGCCTTTCTGTTTAGTTCTCATCCTCATCTCACCAGCTGCCCAGAGATCCCCAGGACAGGGCCCCTGCTCCTCCCTCCGAGTCTCCCCTCAGTTCCCAGCACACATAGAGGGTAGAGAGTGTGACTCACTGATTCTGCTCCCTTGGAGAAAGAAGGGAACTGAGAAAGAAACCCAAGCAGGGACATCATCTGAGCCTACACTCCTTGTGAGGTTTAGGGTCAGGGAAATAGGTAGCTGGAGGGAATCCATCTCTAGTGGGGCAGTGCTTTCCTTTAGAAATTCCAGGTCGTGTGTGTGTGTGTGTGTGTGTGTGTGTGCGCGCGCGCACCTACCTGGCATGCAAGGAGAGAAGAAGAGGATGTGGATATGAAGGTTCAGGAGACCAGGTTCTGTCTGGAGGTGAGGGTATTGAGGGAGCTGGACTCCCACACCCTCCATAGCCCCAGCAGACACAGGCCCATGACTGTCCCTTTGCAGGGACAGAGGGTGGCCAGCATGGTCACCACAGGATGAATGTAGGATGGACTTTAGGCAGCCTCCATCCTCCCTTGGGTCCAGTAAAGAAATCACATGGTTTCCTGGGTTCTAGGTTCAGACCAGTCCCCATCTTCCCTTCTTGTCCACACTCACAGGCATTTCCTATGTTCAGACTTTAGAACACTCGTAGGCTGAACCATATGAAATTCCTGATACTCAATTTTGATTTATGCAGTCGAATACGTTGGCTCTTCTCTCTTTTAAAAATCTTTTTTACACCAGGCTAAGGAGACAGGAGAACAGTTTGATAAAGGGCAAATAATAAAATCTAATATACATGGAGGGGATACTATGTGCTGAGTATGTTGCATCCTTCCCACAGGGCTAATTCTCACTTCAGCCCCAGCAATTAGTTACTGTAGTCCCTGCAATTATTTCCCACCTTTTAAAGGTGAGTGGGGGGCATCTGCGTCTCTCAGTAGGTTAGGCCTCCGACTTCAGCCCAGGTCATGATCTCATGGTCATGGGCTCTAGCCCTGCATCAGGCTCTGTACTGACAGCTCAGATCCTGGAGCCTGCTTCAGATTCTGTATCTCCCTGTCTCTCTGCCTCTCCCCCTCTCATGCTCTGCCTCTCTCTGTCTCAAAAATAATTAAAACATTTTAAAAAATAAAAATAAATAAATTAAAAAAAAATAAAGGTGAGTCCAGGTGAAGAGACTGCATGAGAAGGAACAGGGCTGGGATTTCAACTCAGCCCAAGACCTCCTGCTACACCAATGGCCTCCCCCCCCACACACACACATCCCCACCAACCAGGGGAGACCTGGCAGAGCCTGGGAGCCAGAAGGCAATGCCTGCAGCTTCACAACAGGAAGGGGGAGGAGGAAACAGGCCAGACTGGAACTCTGGAGGGGCCAGAGGAGCCTCCATGGAAGGGGTAGGGGCAAAGCCCAGGAGCCACAGCTGAAACCCAGTGGGTGAAGGGCCAGTCCAAGAATGAACCTGGGCAAATACACACCTAAGGCAGGAGTGAGACTGGGAGGTGACTACAGTCAAGGACAGAGCAAGGGAGGCCAGAATGAGGACCTGCAAAAGGAAGTCCATGGAGATGAAGACAGACCAGAAGGGCAAGGAGGAACCAGGCAATGAAGTCTAGGGAGCCAGAGAGGGAGCAATAATTGTGGTATGGGGAAGAAAGTTAAAGTCCAGACAATTGGATGAAAAATGGGATGATGGAATAGGCCCCGTGGAAGAGATGTGGAACTGAGGCACATAGAGAAACTCAAGGTTAGAGGCATCTTGTGAAGAAGAGGAGCCAGAGTCAGCCCCATAGAGGGTCAGGGGTGGGGGAAGGTGCAGGATTGGGGAAGTAATGAAGGAAGGAATGTGCACACGTACACACACACACACACACACACCACCCAAGGCAAAAGGGGTGATTGGTCACTGTATTCTAAGTCCCAGTGAGCACCTTACCCCATCATCTCAAACCCTGGCAGCTATGGCAGGTGATGGAAGGCAAGTCATAGTACTTGGAGGAGGGGTGACAAGAGGGACATCTATTCTATGCATTCCATCTCCTAAATAGTCCTTACAACTGCTGCTGCAAAGTTCATTGTACCTAAATAAAAGAGAGAGACGGAAGTGGCTGGAGGCCCACTGGAAGTACTTTGCCTGAAGAGCATGGGGTGTTTGGAACAGTAAGCCTGGGAGCTTTTGCCCCTGCATCCCTTACCAGAACTGCCCAGTGGCTTCTTACAAACCTCAGACATGCACATGGACAGTGGGTCCATGGAGGGTATGCATGGCATGTCTTTAAATACAGGAAGGGAAAGAGAAAATGTGTGTGTCCCTTTTTTTATCCCCTCATGAACCTGTAGCCATTCTTGTACATAGGAAGCTCTCAATAAAATCATTGGTTCTTATTTTCTAGGTCTTCCAAAATAAGCACTCAAACCAGTGAAACTCAGTCCCTTTCAATATTCCTTCTCACTGTACCCCCAAGTCTCTCATCCTTTGAACTTCAGTATCTGTTCTCAGGACAGTTTTCCCATCAAGACTTCTAAGCATCCTGTTGCGGATGAAATGACACAAAGGACAAGACACACAAAAGACAGACAGAGACACAACTCCGACCGGAGGAACAATTCTACACAAGCCCCTCTTGCGGTTTATTTTATACCCCGGTAACTGGATACAAACTGAAATCTACAAGATGCATTCCTTTACCAATTAAGGGCAAGTAGCCAAACACATTTCAAGGACAGGGGGGAGCAAAGGGAGGAAGCGACCACAACATGTTTACTAAGAGGCCTGCTCACAATTCCAGCCTTCTCCCTACTTCTAAGGAGGGCATGTTCTCTCGTTTGCGAGCGGACCATTAAACTTGGATATTGTGTGCAGGCCTCCTGGCAGAGCACCCTGTTTGCAGGCATGCTTTGCCCAGGCAGGGACCCCCGTGTGCAGACACATCCCCGCGTCCCTAACCACGCTGTCTTGTGGTCACTGTCAGGCTCCCACACATCCTAGCTTAGATCATGGGGCCCCAGCTCAATTCCCAGTCACTCCAGCTCCTCCTTGTCCTTCATTTACTCAGTGTCCCTCCCTCTTCCTCCTCTTCCCCTTGTCCACTCAATGCAACTTGGTCCCCTGGGTGTCTCCCCAAAGACAGGCAGTTACTAATGAGCACTAGGCACCAGAAGGAGAGGGACAAGGGTAGCCTGGTGGGGAGGGGATTCCAGAGCTAGCAGGTAAGGGGTCCTGTCAGCATCTGTCAATTTTACCATCTCTCACCAGCATCCCTGTCTCTTACCTCCAGGCTCCTGCCAATCCATCTCCCTGCTGAGTCTGATGGACAGATTTCAGGTGCAAATTCACAGAAGACTGTTCTGCTCCTCCCATTTTCTCCAGGAATGTCACTACCCCTGCCATCTTTCTTTGAAAACTCCTGAAGACTCTGGGAGACTGAGGCTGTACATGGAACCCAAGGAGGAAGAGAAATTGTTCTCTCTGTTCAATATCTTGATTTCAGCCCATGTGTCCACTGCACTTCACCAAAAGCAGAAGTTAATACTTCAAGCAGCAACAAAGAGTGTGAAATCTCAGGAAGACAATCCTAGCCTTAAGGAGGTCCTGAGTGCCTCATGAAACCAGAGGAAGTGGGAGTAAAGATGTAATTTGATGATCAAAGACATTTTTTTTGTTGATATAAGCAATTTCCACAGGTGTCAGAGTGGGTGGGAGGTTGGGGTACAGCTCTGGGGATTGAATGGGAACCTTCTCAGCAGTGACCTGCAAGGTTTCATGGGCCACAAGAGGGCGGCAGAGAAAGTCCCTGCAGAGCCAGCCCTGGGCCCTGGGTGCTGAGATAGGGCTGGACTCCCAGGCTGGGGGAGTCTTTGGCTCCAGCAAGAACCCATGAGTTTCCAATTCAGGAAACCCCTCCCACAGCCTTTTCCAATGGGATCCCTTATTGTCTTTGGGGCCTGAAATGCCCACAAAACCGTGCTGTGCACACCCTTACCCTCATCATGCACACCCTTCTGCCCCTCAGACTCCCACAGACCCTGTCCCTCTCTTCCTTCTTCCTGAGCCACTGGGAAGTAGCCCAGCCCACCCCCACCCAGATGGGAACACTCATCAGGTGCTTGGGCTAAGGCGAGCAGGAATCATAGCTCTCCCCTGCTGCTCAGAGGGCCTCCTCAGCTGCCCTCCAGAGTCAGGCCTCAGCTGGGTGGGAAGTGGCTCTAGAGGTCTTACAGACAGCACTTCAGAACTTCCTGGGACCCTACAAGGACCCAAAAACACCCTTGCTATACCAGTTACAGGCTTTGTTCCCTACATTTCTCCCAGACTGACTGCTTCGGAAGTGCTGTCTTCTCCTTCTCCCAGTGGGATCCTCCTCCAGTCCTTGCAGACACCCCACCACCCTGCTGATCTCTGAGTTTCTGTGTGGCTTGGAGCCATCGTACTTTCTCCACTGTCCTGCCAGCCCACTCGCATCTCTCTGACCCCCTCCACTGCCCACCTCCCACTCTGTCCCCTCCTGCCTTGACAACTCTTCACCCCAACCAGCCTGTGTCTCTCCTCTCCTCACATGCCTCCAAAGACAACCCCACCTCCCAGGGGGCTCTACCTCTCTATTACTCCATCTTTCAAACGCCGTGTATCCTACCATTTTGATCCATTTCAAGTCATTTCTACATCTGCTCTCACACCTCTCCTGCCCTTCAGAATCTAGGGAGTAGAGCAGGGCTCAGACCTCCATGAAAGGAAGGACATTTGCCCCATCTCTCTCCACTTGCCCTCTGCCAGCCTTCTCCTTCTCCTGTGGGTAGACCTGCTCCACTGTTAAGTAGGACTGAAGAGACATCTCCCCATCAATAAAGTAATGGGAGGGAGTGCTCAGAGAAATGGGGTGACCAGGGGAAACCTGTGGGCAATTCTCTCCCACCTGGAGGAAGCCTCTACCACCACAGCAAGACAGGTCCCCTCCTGAGTGCCCTGGGGACTGGGACAGCCTACAGCTTGCCCCCGCCTCACATCAGAATGGATCCTAGGAAGCCCTGGGACCTTGGAATGGCCTGATTACTTGGTCACCTCGAAGCCACTCCATCTCAGGAGAGGACAGAGACAAATGGTGACTGTTCCCATCGAATCTCCCCACCACCTTTGCCTTCACTATGGCTGGAGAGAGACTACCCCTGAGCTCCTAGCTCGGGTTTGCAGGAGAGAAAGGAAACTGCACAGCCTCTGAGTCTTTTCTCCCCACAGATCGTTGATATCTGATGGCCCATAAGAGGGCGCGTAATTTCACAATTACTGTGTGTGTGCAGGAGGGGACTCATGCCTCCACATGAAATCCAAGGAGTCCCCGGAGTCTCACCTTGTTTCCTGCCTGTTTGCTCCATTTGGTCTCCCCTTCCTCCACCACACCTTGCTGAACTCCAACACTCATGAGGACAGATCTCCTCTATGGGTCCCTTTCCATCCTACTCCCTCCCTGTATCAGGCCCAAGATTTCTGCTTCAGAAAACAAGCCTGCTGTCTGCTTCCAGGAAGTTCTTCCTCTCCTCTTACTTGAATTTTTCTTGCTGCTGAAAGTAATCATATTTTCAGGGGAAATTGTGGAGTTCTTCCCCAACCTTCCACTTCTCCCGATTTCCTCAAGGTCTCCATGGTATATCCCAAATATCTAGCTTCCAGATCCCAGAGTTCAGAAGTGGCTTCTGGGCTGCAAGATCAACTCAAAGGCTGAGCGGTCTGAGGATCTGCCTGGGCTGCAAGGGGAAGGCAATGGTTCCCGAGGTGAGAATGGCCCAAGAGCACTTTGGAGCTTGGTGCACACAGTGAGTATGTAATAAGTGTGAAATGGCCCAATGAAAATCTGGGGTTAGTAAGGTGAGGAAGGATAGAGAGGAAGGAAAGAGGAGGGACTAGTCTGATGTGTTTGCTCCCTATTCTATTCCCTTCCCTTCTGGGCCACCTGGAGAGAATATGCTATTAGACAGGCCCTGAGCCTGGAGTCGTCTCTAAGCTGAGGGGTGTGTCCTCTCTCCATCCACTTCTACCCATTCTAGCTCAGGAAACCAGAATACTCAACCCCAAGAGCCCCGGTCACTTTCCTCCACTCCACCAATCACACACATCCTCTCTTCCCAGATCCTTGACACCACACCTTGCATACCAGGCTGAATGTCCCTATTCTGGCAGAATCTTAGGTGGCTTCTTGAAGCAGCCTGTGTCCTTCCAGTCAACCGAGTAGTCTTTAAGCTTTACCCAGGACACTTAGCCCACATGATGGATTAACTAACCTTTCTTTGTATACCTATAGTTCATGCATCCTTTCATAGAAAAGAACAGAGCCCTTCTACACATCATGAAACAGAAATCAAAGCCTCTTGCACAACCCCCAAGCACAAAGGAACCAGGCCCCTTTCCACAACCTCTGAGCAGTGAGATAATGTCTGTGGCTGACATCATCAAGTCTGCATATAATCAAGAAACATTAGGGACCACTGTACTGCCTTTACTGATTAACTCCCCTAACCTCCTTGAAAAACCCCTTGGCCAGGCAGAACCTCAGAGTTGCCCTTTTGACAAGAGTCTACCTTCTCTCCAGGTCACCTTTCTCCTGAATAAAGCTCAGATTCCTTTCCAGTCAAAACTTGTCTATGAGTATTGGCTTTTGGAATGATGGGCAGCTATACTTGGGTTTAGGTAACAAATTTTGGAGAGCCAGCTAGGAACCAATGCCCCTGTGGTGTCCACTTCCCTGAAATCCCAAGGTGGAGTAGTTGGTCTGTAATGACCAGAGTGTCTTCCTTCCTTTCCAAGGATAGTAAGTGGGATTGCCTTAGGAAGTTGGCTGTTCAGGCTAGTTGGTCTCACGGAAAGAATCTGAGGGATCTGTCCCTGCAGCTGCCTAGACTACTTTTGTCTCAAAGAAACTTCCTGCTGATTCCTGATTGAAGATAGCTTCCAAATTTGCTTTTTGGTTGGAGTGGAAAGGAAAGGAGCATTTGGGAAAGCTGAGCAGCTTCTGAACCAGGTAAGTCCCGTAGAGTGCACACTGATGCAAGTTTCTCATTCGTGAAGCACTATGTGTTTTTGTTTCCTTGTCCATGCTTTTCCACTAGAAAGCCATGACTTTTGAGTGAAACTAAAAGGGACTTGAATAATAATTTATTTAGAATTTGAAACATAACTCTTTTAGTGTGTCTGTAGGGGTGTGGGGATTATGTTGTGTTGCTAAATTTGTATATAATGATACGTTTCATTTTTATCCCACCAAGTAACCCACTGAGTAGAATTTTGAATAAGTAGAAGGACTATAGGCAAGATTCTGTGACTATGAAAAAGATAAATTTTTTTATATTTTTTATTTATTTCCATGAGAGAGAGAGAGATAGCGTGAGCAGGGGAGGGTCAGAGAGAGAGGGAGATACAGACTCTGAAACAGGCTCCAGGCTCTGAGCTGGCAGTCAGCACAGAGCCCGACGTGGGGCTCGAACCCACGAACCGCGAGATCACGACCTAAGCGAATGTCGGACGCTTAACCGACTAAGCCACCCAGGTGCCCCATGAAAAAGATAATTTTTGTGACACCACCTTGTCATGTTTGTTAAGCTCAAAGGAAAGATGGCCATGACATAGGTCTCTTGGATCTCTTCCTCCCATTGGGTTGCCTCCATATACAGGGTTTGAGTTAGGCTCTCTCAGCTTGTCTAGGGAGCCCTTTGGTTCAGTCAGTAGAACTGACTTTAGAGGAGGAACAAGAAACTAGGAAGCCATTTGGTTTAGTCAGTAAAGCCCCAACTTTTGGGAGAAAAGGATGCCATCAGAGGTACTTTGGGCTTCATAAAGTCATTTTTTTTTCTTCTGTGTTCTTTCAGAACTTTTGCCCAGGAAGATGGAAACACTCCTGTTCCAAAAGAAATTACATTAGGACATATTTTAAATAAATGGTGCAGAGGACTGAAAGGCAATCAGAAAAACAAAAAACAAAACAAAAACACCCACCTGTTTTGTAGGAGAGACAGAAAGGAGACCAAAAGAAAAAAAGATTGTTAGTCCAATATTTGTATCTGCCTCTGGCCTTTCTGAGGGGACCCTTGCACCCTTGTCTCATCCTTTTGTTTCTGCACCAGCGTGGGTGCAGCTTAGATATCCATCCTTATTGCCTGGGCACCATTGACTCATGCTCCTCCTTCCCTCACTATCAAGACGCATAGAGCATCCCAAGCTGTTGGACCCATTCTTCATGAGTTTCAAGTTAAATCCCTCCCAAATCAACATGAAGGGGCCCTGGACTTTAGCCTCCCACTGAAGATTCCCCACAGGTGCCCTAGGTAAAAATTGACATTGGGGAACAAATTGATTGACTTTTAATGGAGACAGGGGCAACATATTTTGTATTGAAGTTAATTTAAGTTTGTTGGTTTAAATAAAATACACACATTTATTCCATTGGATATTCTTTCCTGCTTTGTCAAAGATTAGTTGGCTGTATACTTTTGGGTCCACTTCTGAGTTCTCAATTCTGTTCCATTGGTCTATGTGTCTGTTTTTGTGCCAATACCATACTGTCTTGATGATGACAGCTTCACAGTAGAGGCTAAAGTCTGGGATGGTGATACCTCCCGTTTTGGTTTTATTTTTCAGTATTACTTTGGCTATT